>NW_026961777.1:0-98000 GCF_963924245.1 Chroicocephalus ridibundus
GAGATGGGGCAACAAGTAACAAAAGAAGAAGGGGCTATATTAAGACTTCTCCTGCATATCCTCTCTAAGAGAGGGGTGAAATACGATGAGCGTATGCTCCGAAGGTTGTTAACCTGGTGCAGAGAGAACGGATTTGCACCAGAGCCCCAGACAGCTTTTAAACCAGAAATATGGGAGGCTGTTGGGAAAAAACTGTGGGAAATGATAAGTAAAGGAGACAAAGAGGCATCACCGTTAGCGACGACGTGGTGGTTGGTGTTATCGACCTTACAAGATATGAACGCGGAGCGAGCCACAGCAGCCGGGGCTTTTGCAGCATTACAACCCATGGGAGGGGGATCGAACAGGCCAGGTCCGAAGGTCCGGGACGATCCCCTGCTGATCCCCTCTGCTCCACCTGAGGCCGATGGAGGAGGCAGAATGTCAGCAGAGAAGGACAGAGCCGGAGCTGTTTGCTCCTGACATTGCCCGCCTCGCCCCCTCCCCTCCCCAGTCGTCTCCCTGAGATAGAAGTGCTGGTTTTGTATGTCTGCTGTGTAAGTGTGTGTGGGCGCCAGCTTATACCTGCTGATCAGCATGTGTGCTACTGTTTGCTTTTTGTTGTGTGCAGTGTCGTTAGGTGACTCCACTTGAGCAAGTGTTCTGCCCGGTGTGGTACTGTTTTCGTATGCATCTAGGGCTGACACTCCATCAAGTGAAGAAGTTTGTATATACACAGTGTTTAGACGTAAGGCGAGCGCACCCCAGGTAGATACACCAGGATGGGCTGTAGAACCGATGGAAGTCCTGAAATATTGGGGGAGTTTTCATGAGCCGACACGTTTACACTCTCGGGAACGGCTTGCCCATGCAGGGCGTATCGCTGGTTGTTTGTTGTTTGTCTATAAGGTCATGGTTGATTGGGAAAAGGAGTCGAGCCAAAATCTATAGGATGCTCTGTATGAAAATGAGAAACTTAAGGAAAAATGAGAAACTGAGCTCTTGTTGCAAAGGCAGACTTTTATGTCAGTCGTAAGTGATGGGAAAAAAAAAAAAAGAAAAAAAAAAAAAAAAAGAAACCAAACAGGAACAATTAGATGGGAAATGTGCCACGTTAGCACAAAAGTATGCCTTACACATTACGAGAAAGCATCAGAAAAAGAGAAATAGGACACCTGGTTCAAAGCAGTACCATAGAGATATGTTTTTGGTTTTTTCCTATGTGTCTATGTTATTGCATGCCTTAGTAGATTGCTCTGTGTTATACCCTGCGAGACTAAAATGAACCCAGCAGAAGCGGTCTCTTGAGCAAGGGGGTGGAATATGGGAAAGCAACGGAAAATCGGTGAGGAGGACTGTAAATACACTCAAGGGACTCGCACCTGGGTGCTGGAAAACACAGATATCACACCAATTGTTATTCAGTCTCGGGTGCTGGCAAGAAAAACATTTGGATGACATAAGCCTGTAATGGACTCACAGACACCTTATCCAGCTGCTTGGGAATCTTGGCCTGTTGTGGAAGAAGATCAAAGCACAGCACCAGCAAGAACAGGGAGTCTGCATGCGCTCTTGCTAATAAGGACTCTTTTGCTGCCAAGGATTCGTGATAACAAGGACTCTCTTGCTGCCAAGGATAAGTTTAACAATGCTACTAGTACAGCTATTTCTGAGTTATCGCTAGATGTAGATAGTATTCGATATGCGATGTTGCAAAACAGAACTGCTACTGATTTTTTGCTTTCAGCTCACAGACATGGTTGTCAAGATTTTAAAGGACTGTACTGTATGAATCTAAGTGACCACTCCACATCCATCCATGCCCAGCTGCAGGAACTGCACCGACCGAACCAGCAACTTGTGGAGACCACGGGGTGAAATCTCTTTGCTGGATGGACTTGGGGGTGGGGTTGGTTGAAGCAAATTATACTCATTGCCTGTGTGGAAGGAATTTGTCTGTTATGTTTAGTACGCTGTTTGCCGTGTTTAATAAGCATTATACGATCAGCTGTAAATGCCGCTTTGCATCGTATCCTTGTACGAGTTGTAGAATATGTTGCTCTAAAAACTATGTGTGTATCCATGAGAACCTGACCTTCACAGAAGAAGATAACAAGAAGGGATTACAACAATGTAGTCACGTATCAGACAGCTGCTGTTAGCAAAGCTGGATCATGAGTTTGGTGAGACTCGCTGCATACACTGGCCACGTGTGCAGCGACTCTGGCCTGTACTTTTCTACTCGATCCAGCGCAGGAGAGTCTGGTGGGACTCGCTGTGTGCACTGGCCATGCATGCAGCGACTCTAGCCTGTACTTCTCCACTCAATCCAGTGCAGGATATAAGGAGGCTGTCTCGGGTCAGAGAGGGGGAGAGAGACATGAGCACACTTTGAAGGTACAGGGGATGCCCTGAAGCACTGTGTCTGCCCTCCCCCCCGCCCCCCCCGTAAGTTTTATGTTCATTAACCCCAACAGCTCCGAAGGCATCACAGCATGTTGAAAGATAAGATATAGTCTACTACTGCTGCAAGACACATTGAACACCTTCCTACAAGAATTTCAACTTTATGCCCTGATAGGACAGTGGGATGATGCAAAGAGCCTGACTGCATTAGAGTGGGTATTTTTGTCACATACCTTTTCAAAACCAGTAACTATGATGATCGAAATGTTGCCACGATTGTTTTTCCAGGGTCGCTCGTGCTGTCAGCAACCGCAATGTATTTGAAATATTACAAAAGGATTTCTCGTGGGTAAATCCAAAGAAATTGGCTTTCTGGGCTAAATTTAGGAATCTGGGTATTTATTGCCTTAGCAGGGTTCTTTTTGATTCTGTTTTTAATTGTGTTTAGTATATAACCTGCTAAGAGCGTCACAACAAGGATAACATGTCCAAATTAAAAGCGGTCAAAAATGGTTTCGATGATTGGTCAAACTCATGGGGTATAACGGGATGGTTATCAGACTTACTAAAGCAAGGGCTCATGCTACTGTTGGTTATATTATTATTGATTATGGTAGCCTCATGTGTTCTCCGCAAAGTGACTGACATGATAGAAAATGCCATGCATAAGGTCTGGCTGGCTCAAGAAGAAAAAGGGGGGATTGTAGGAATGTGTCTGAGAGAAAATGGTCACGTGAGCCAGCCTCCCTACTGTGAGAGATTGGATTAAGGGCAAAACAGGTGGTAGAAAATGGAATTAGGACATGGGAAAAACGGGAACTGAGAAGGTAGAAAACATGTTGTGCTAATGACTAAGCAATTTACTATGTGAATTCTTGTAACCAATCTGATCTGTGAATGAACTGCATGGACAGCGCGTGAAAAGAGACTGTAAGCCAATCATATAGCTGCCGCTAGCGCGTGCTCTTATTGCCTGTCTATATATACTCTGTGAAAACTTGAATAAAGGGAGAACGATCATACTCATATTGAGACTCCATCGTTACTCCGGGTCCGTCTCCCACTCCGACATCCTCCGACACTATACGCTGAACCACAGCTGGGCAGACCTCCTCTGGGCACTCTCCAGTTCCTCCCCACTCCTCCAAAATGGGGAGCTGCACACAGGGGGACACTTTTCTTTGGGGGGCCACTCCAGGTCCCAGCACCTTCTCCTCAGGACCACTGCTCAGCACGTTAGGTCCCAGCGGGCTCTGATGCACCTTCCTCCCCCTCAGTGCAGGACCGGACACTTCTCCTTGTAAACTTCTGGAGGTTTCTCTTGGCCATAGCCCAGAGTTTCTCACGGTTCCCCTGAAGTGAAGCTCCATTGCCCTGGAATGAAGATCCATTTGCTCAGCTGTCAATGTTTCTATGCTGATGGCTCACCCTGGTGGTGCTGTCTCTCACAAGATAACCTGAGGAGTTGCAGGCCACGATAGACAATTAAAGGAGGTACTAGTTCAATAGAATTTCCGACTCAAGTAGGAAGTACCATGACAACCATCACCAAAATACCAGGGAGGGTATTGGTACGGTGCGCTGCCTGTATGGCAGACTACGTCAGTGGGAAATACAGACCTGTAGAGACACACAGAGAAAATGGATCCCTCCAGGAGCTGGTTTTACATCCTCTATCCAGAAGCCGGCCCCAGGATCTCCTCATCCCTCAGTTTCCCCCCACATAAACAAGCACACGCACACACAACTGCCTGTCTCCGGTATGGAAACACAAAACCCCTGAGGCTGGCAGGCAGCCAGCTTCCACCTCCTCTGTGCTTCCTCTTCAGGCTTGGGTTTTGTCAGCAGCTTCTTTCTCATCCACGCCGTCCTTTCTGAATGTCAAGGCGGGCCATTGTGGAGCGTGAAGAGGAGATCCTCAAGCAGCCCTCCGCACCCTGCTTCTCCGCAGGGCCGTATCCCACAGGATTCTTCCAAGCCAGTCCCCCAGCAGGCCAAAGCCTGCTCTCCAGACGTCTCCTGCTCTCGGCCTTTTTCCTGTCTCTCAGGAGCCTCAACTCTACCTTCTTAGCCCTGGCTTTTACATCCCTGACTAGCTGTTGCTTGTTTGTTGGTATGAAGTCTGGAGCAGACGTTCACCCGCCACAAAGCTGCCAGTTTCCCAGGTTGTTCTGTCCTCTCCTGTTGACGCCTCAGCTCCCAGCCGAGTCTGTCTGTCCCCAGGCAGAGCTCCCTGCATTCCTGCTGCTGCCTCACAGAACGGGCCAGAGGAATGCCACAGAAACGATCGGAGGGATGGAACCCCTCTGCTGTGAGGACGGGCTGAGAGAGTTGGGGCTGTTCCGTCTGGAGCAGAGAAGGCTCCGGGGAGACCTTCTTGCGGCCTTTCGGTTGTTACTTCAGAGTCTTCCCCTCTGAGACCTGCTGTCTGCACTCTGTGTCTCTCCTTGCTTGCTCCCCTGGGGAGCTGAGAACCCGCTACTTCATGGACACTGCAGCCAAGGCTGCCACTCCATTATCACAGCCCTGATCCTTTTTTCCCTGATTGCATGTAGGAGATCCAGGTGAGCATCACCTCTGTTGGCACATCTGGCAGCTGTGCTCAGAAGCCGGCCCCAGGAACCCACAGAAACTTCTGGGTCTGTTTGAACCCTGCAGTGTCCCCTCACCCAAAAGGGCTCACCGAATCTGCTGCCCGACCCCTAGAGGATCTCCATTCCCCCAGGAAGCTCCTACGCTGAGGGCATCCCCCTCCTGATCTTAGAAGCACAGAATCTTCATGGTTGGAAAAGACCTTGGAGATCATCGAGTCCAACCAAACAACCTACAATCTCTGTCACTAGAGCATGCCCTGAAGTGCCACATCTAGACATTTCTTAAACACCTCTAGGGATGGTGACTCAACCCCCTCCCTGGGCAGGCTGTTCCAGTGCCTGACCACTCTTGCAGTAAAGTCATTCTTCCTAATATCTAACCTAAACCTCCCCTGCCGCAAGTTCAGGCCATTTCCTCTGGTCCTGTCATTATTCCCCTGGGAGAAGAGGCCAACCCCCACCTCTCTCCACCCTCCTTTCAGGGAGTTGTAGAGGACAATGAGGTCTCCCCTCAGCCTCCTCTTCTCCAAGCTAAACATGCCCAGCTCCCGCAGCCTCTCCTCATATGCCCTGGTCTCCAGACCCCTCACCAGCCTGGTAGCTCTCCTCTGGACACGCTCCAGCACCTCAATGTCCCTCTTGTGCAGAGGGGCCCAGAACTCAACACAGCACTCGAGGTGGGGCCTCACCAGTGCCCAGTACAGAGGCACCATCACTTCCCTGCTCCTGCTGGCCACGCTATTCCTGATAGAAGCCAGAATGCTGTTGGCCCTCTTGGCCACCTGGGCACACTGCTGGCTCATGTTAAGCTGGCCGTCCACCAGCACCCCCAGGTCCTTTTCTGCCGGGCAGCTTTCCAGCCACTCTGCCCCAAGCCTGTAGCGTTGCTGTGGGTTGTTGTGACCGAAATGCAGGACCCGGCACTTGGCCTTATTAAACCTCATAGAGTTGGCCTTGGCCCATCGATCCAGCCTGTCCAGGTCCCTCTGGAGAGCCTTCCTACCCTCAAGCAGATCAACACCCCCACCCAGTCTGGTGTCATCTGCAAACTTACTGAGGGTGCACTCAATCCCCTCATCCACATCATTGATAAAGACATTAAACAAAGCCGGCCCCAAAACTGAGCCCTGAGGGCCACCACTGGTGACCGGCCGCCAAGAGGATTTCACCCCATTGTGATAAATGATTTAATCGCAAACAGGATTCCAATTAGAATTTATAATTTATTAAAGGAACAAAGGCAAGCAAACAGCGCTGGGTGTGCCTGGGGTCCCTGCCCAACCAAGACACACACCTTACAGACCCCATTTTTGGTTTATATCTCCTATACTAATACATATTCATAACTGCCTCTAAAATGGTTGGCCCTTGCCAAAAATGGGTGTATCCCCCCCCTTACAGGTCACTATGCAGATAACAACAGGACCAGTTTAAGGTGGTATTCTAGAATGTTCGCCAGGTGGCTCCTGCAAAACACAGACACGACAGACACACCGTCTCATCTGCGGCCAGACAGACAAAACAGTCAAAGGTCACACTTCACCCTGTGGCCCTAACACTGTTCCACACTGACACGAATCAGTTAAGCACATCTCACAATCCCCCATTTTCTTTTTCTATGGCATTGATTCGTGTTTTTGTTGCCAACCGAGTTAATACTTGCCGAATGGGTGTTAGTTTCGAATCTTCTTTTGTCTTTAGTATCATCAGGGAAAGAGTTTTCTCTTTCCCTGGTTCTGAATCAACAGGTTCTGTAGCCATCTGCGTTCCTTGTATAACTGAGTGTATTAGTCTAATAAAACAAGGTATAAAACATGGAATTATTAACAATCCTGCAAATGCCCCCAATATAACAATCCCGATTTTAGTAAGCCAATCACCTCCCGTAAAGTTTTCCCAGAATCCTTCTAGGTCGACTCCAGTCCAAGTCTGAACTGGGACATGTGCAATTTTCTTCATTTCTTTTACAAGTTCATTTACAGCTTCCCCTTCATCATCAATTTCTAAACAACAATTACTAAGGTTAAACTTCCCACAAACACCTCCCTCTTGTGCTAGCAAATAATCCAAGGCTAAGCGATTTTGGTACAAAGCAGTTCTCATCTTGGTATTTTGTCTCGCATTGTTTTCCATATTTGAGGATTACTAATGTTGCTCTCCATAGCCTCCCATGGCCATCGTTCACCTTGGCTTGTTCCACCACAAACATAACAATTAGTTACATTTAATGACTTAGCAATGTTTTCAGCAAGATTTACAAAGAGATTTTTAGCAACTGTGGGAATTTCATATTCCACTCCTGTTTCTATTTCATGATAAAATGAGTTAAATAGTAGTCTGTGCTGTACCGATTCCCTTATTCTTTCTTTTATTTCGATATTATAAACCAAAGTCTGGGAACTTACCCGTCCCCTCCTAGTAGTTCCTACGCACTGGCTGCAGTTGTTTGCCATAACCAGAGTCAAGGAGCTTACCCCAAAGAGGACCAGAAGCGGTCCGGTCAGGGCCATAGTGATCGGCGGTCACAGCCCGAAGGGGTTGCAGCCCTTGGCAGACCTTTCAAGCCGCACCACTCGTTCCCCTCCGGTCTTGCCCTCTTCCTTAATCTTTTAAGGGGTAACCTTTAATCAAGAAGCACTCTTTGATTAAATTGACAACAATAAAGCCTAACCCATGGTAGGTTATATAGGGGAGTGGTGGCCCCACAGCGAATGCACAAAAATTCTAAACTGTTTCCTAGATCCTTGACTTCTTTTTTGGAAAATGATATATTTTAAAACATGTAGAACACTTTGCCCTTAAAAATAAACAGCACCGTTTACACAATGGACTAAATCACCTTTCCTAATAGGTATTTATCCCTGTCCACTAATTCTACAGGAGTAGTTACAATGAAATTCCCACAGCAACTTGGCTTATGCTTCTTGATGAAGGTCTCTTTAAGTTCGGCTGATGGTTAGCTTGGCTTCTCCGGGCTCAGATGTGACTCTCCACTCCTTCACTGGACCTTTCACTCACGACACATGTGTCAAATCCTAATGGTGGTGTTTGAGCCATCATCCCAATCTCTCGTAGTTCTTTTAACCTTTTTCCAATGGATATTATATATTTTTGGATACTATAATCTTCAACCACATTGTTCCCCAGGGGCATCCCTTGGGAGTAAGGCATTCCATATAACATTTCATATGGCGATAATCCAGTCTCACTGTGTGGCTTAGTTCTTATGTTTAATAGTGCCAATGGTAGGCATTTCGTCCAGGACATCTGTGTCTCAATCATTAATTTAGCCAATTGCTGTTTTATTGTTTGATTCATTCTTTCTACTTTCCCTGAGCTTTGTGGGTGCCACGGAGTGTGGTATTCCCATTGAATACCTAATGATTGACATAATAATTTTATTATTTTAGAAGTAAAATGTGCGCCCTGATCAGAATCAATATACTGGATTATCCCATATCTAGGTATTAAGTGTTCTAATAAGATTTTTACTACCATCTGTGCCGTAGCTCGCGCTACAGGGTAAGCTTCTACCCATTGTGTTAAATGATCTACTAGTACTAGTAAATATTTTATTCTCCCTACCTTAGGCAATTCAGTAAAATCGACTCGTATTCTTTCAAAAGGTCTATAAGCTGTTTTCCTTCCTCCCGTGGCTGCTTGTCGAAACACTTTCTTGTTTACTTTTTGACAAGTTAAACATCCTCGCCTGATTTGCTTTGCTATTTCAAAAATCCCAATACAGCCAAATTGTTTAAGGAAATGATCACTTATCGCCTTTGTACCCCAATGTGTTTGTGTGTGTAAGCGTTCTAATATTTGCCTGGCATAAGCTTTTGGCAACATCTCTCGCCCGTCGGGCAGCATCCATTTTCCCTGTTCTAACTTAGCTCCTATTTTCTCTAATTTTGCCTGTTCCTCAGGGGTAAATTTCTTTTCTTTCTCCTCTAGTTCTTTTTCACTAATGTCTCCTTGTACTTGTACTACATTAATTTTAGCGACGTGAGTCCTCAGGGCTGCTTCCTGGGCCTCTCTATCGGCTAGGTTATTCCCTCTGGTTCGATAATCTAATCCCTTTTGGTGTCCTCTCACATGTACCACTGCTATCTCCTTTGGTTTTCTTAACGCCTTTAAAATTTTCACTATTAGTTCTTGATGTATTAGATTCCTTCCTTGGGTATTAATTAAACCTCTTTCCTCCCAAATTTTTCCAAAAGTGTGGACTACTCCATACGCATATTTAGAATCCCAACTCTCTGGGCACGGCCAGCCAGCCAGTTTTTAACCCAGCAAAGAGTACACTCGTCTATGCCATGGATCGCCAGCTTCTCCAGGAGAATGCTGTGGGGGACGGTGTCAAAGGCCTTGCCAAAGTCCAGACAGACAACGTCCACAGCCTTCCCCGCATCCAGAAGGCGGGTAACATGGTCACAGAAAGCGATCAGGTTGGTTAAGCAGCACCTCCCTTTCCTAAAGCCATGCTGGCTGGCCCCGATCCCTTGGCTGCCCTGCGCTTGCCGTGAGAGCTCACTCGAGATGATCCTCTCCATGATCTTTCCTGGTACCGAGGTCAGGCTGACAGGCCTGTAGTTCCCCGGATCCTCCTTCCGACCCTTCTTGTAGATGGGCGTCACATTAGCCACCCTCCAGGCATCTGGGACCTGCCCTGTTGACCAGGATTGTTGATAAACGATGGAGAGAGGCTTGGTGAGCTCTCCCGCCAGCTCCCTGAGTACTCTTGGGTGAATCCCATCCGGCCCCATAGACTTCTGTGCGTCTGGGTGCAGAAGCAGGTCATTGGCTACTTCCTCCTGGGTTATGGGTGGGTTGTTCTGCTCTCCATCCTTATCTCCCAGCTCAGGAGGCTGAACACCCTGGGGATAGCTGGTGGACATGGCCAATTCCATACCCGGACGCAGCAGCCGGGCTTGTCTGGGGCACGGGCAGGGCCCTGCTGCCCTCCAGGCAACCCCAGGGCTTCTCCGGCCCTCTCAGGAGCATGAGCTGGGCCAAGCGGTCCCCACCAAGAGCCCCAGGGCCTCTCCCGGGCCTCGCAGGGCCCCACGGAAGGCCCAGTGGGGCCTTCTGCTGCTGAGCAGAGCGGCAGTTCCTCCCCCAGGCACGCTCGGGGCGCCGGGAGGGGTGGAGAGTGGCCCCACCAGTGGTGGCAGCCCCACAAGAAGGCCAGAGGCACTGGAAGCAGAGCAACTGGCAGCACAGGCAAACCCAGAGGTAAACCCCTCTGGGCTGCTCAAGTATGGCAAGATATTGCTGACCCGCTGGGGAAACTAGTGGTGAAAGTACATCACGTAGGTGCCCACACACCCATGAGTCGAGCCACCGAAGAACATCGAAATAATCAGCAAACCCACCTAGAACCGGAAAAAGAGACCTTGAAAGCTCAGCGTGAGGACGTCTTTTCTTGCCTGTAATCTCACAGGGGCAGCGAATGTGTCACGCGCACAGCGGGCAGCGTCTTCACTAGAGCAAGAAGCGACCACTGACACCCACCTCCAGTGACACTGCCAGAGCTCTGCCACGCAAAACACACAACAGAAACGTGCCCCGTGCATTCGACAGCAACAGTTAACGTGTGCTTAGGGAAGCACGAGAGCGGTCAGACAGGGCGCGCGCATCGGGTTGTGCCCACGGATCAGGCCTACCTGTCCCAGTCCTTTCATGGGATTCGTAGCACTTGAGAATTTCCTCATAATCACCTAAAGCCATTCTGAGAGCAACGGGGACCTGGCAATTCTTCTCAGCCCCTGCGAGGAGAAACTGCAGCCGGCCTTTGGGCTTCTCCACGCTGAGCAGACTCTGGAACGGAAAACGCATTTACTGCAGCCCAGCGCGGGCCGGGGCGGGGGGCGACCTGCGCTGATGACCAAGCGCTACACCCCCAGCGGGAAATTCACCAGACGGGGCAGCCCGAGCGCCCGCAGGCCCCGGGCACAGGCGGCTACCGTCTAACGGGGGCTCCTGGCTAACGCTTGCCAGCGAGAGCGGGCGACTGCGCTGCCGAAGAGGCAAGCACGCCCGACCCGGCGGTATCCTCCGCGGGGCAACGAACGAGACCCAAGGAGACGCCGCCGCGGCCGCCTCCTTTCGCGGGCCCGCCCGCGCGGCCCGGCGAAAGGCGCCCAGCCCCCCCAGAGTCCTGCCGCCAGCAGACCCGCCGGGAGCCGCTAACGGGCTGCGGGGCAGCGGGGCCCGGAGGCTACACTCACCGGCTCGGCAGCCGCCTCCCGGGGCGGCCGCTGCCGTTCAAATCTCTTGCCGCGGCGCCCGCTTCCGGGTAGGACGCCCGAGAGGCCAATCACCGCGCGGCGCTGGGCCGGAACAGGCGGAGACGCGCGGTGCATGACGGGAGGAAGGTCGAGGAGGAGCTGGGCGTGCGGGCGTCGCCATGGCGGGAGGGTCTCCGCTGCCCAGGCACCCGGTCCCGACAGGTGACGGGGAACAGCGCCCGCTCCCCCCGGGAATGCTGCCGCTCCCTACCGCCGGTGGGGGCTGGCGTGGGAGCCGCGCCGCCGGGCCTGCCGCCGCGCACAAGATGGCGCCCGGCCTACGGCCCCGGGGAGACTACGGCTCCCAGAACGCTCCGCGGGCCCGCCGTTCCCTGAGGGGAGGCCCTTCCCGCCGCCAGGCCCGGCCCCGCCCGCTCCGCTCACGGCAGCGCCCGGCGCCGGCCCCGAGCAGAAAGACGGGGGTTGCGCTGTTAGGTCCGGGCGGGGGCTGACGGTCTGCCTTGGCTGCGGGCGGCCATTCCCCTGCCAGGCCTTTGACCTCCCTGCGTACAGGCGTGTCGGCCTAAAGCCACGAGCAGAACAGGAAGAAGCAAAAAATGAAAAGACGACGGGTGGAACATCTTACTTCTGTAAAATGTTTGTCCTTTGGAATCCTCCCGGACACATTGCATCTTTCCTGAAGAAAGACCTACGTTTCTAAGAGAAAGTTTCAGTTCTCTCCTGAGTAACAAAGGCGAAGAAGGCTGTTTCAGGGACAGAGAGAATGGGGCCGTTCTTTTAGGGCGAGGCAGATGGTATCTCTTCTGGATGGGGCAGAGCCAGCGCTACCCATGCCAGAGCACTCAGTGCGACACCTTTTCCCTCCCTCTCTCCCTCAGCTACTTGGCCGTGGGGCTGGCGGGAGGCTTGGGATGAACCAGCCCATCAGCCGCGGCGGGGGATGGCACGGCCTCCCGCCCATCAGGCTGCGGGGAGCCACCAGCTCTCTGCAGGGAGTAGTCCAAGGCTTTAGCCCAGCGTCAGCACAGCAGCTCTGGCCATTCTGGCCACCGGCGAGCTCTGGTTGCTGGCAGAGCTCACGGTCCCTGCAGCCAGGGCGCTCAGTGTGACGCTTTTTCCCTCCCTCTCTCCCTCAGCTACTTGGGAGCCCCTTCTTCCCGTCTGAGATGAACGACTTTGTCCTTGCCATCTTGAAAAACATGGCAGACCCAAGGGTCTCTGACACCCTGCTGGTTGGCAGGGTGCTGGAGCTGGTCTTGAGAGGCTCGTGCTCAGAGCTATACGGGGTAGGCAGTGTGCAGCCGGGTTGCCCTGTGCGCGTGCCCTGCGGGGGCCGTTCCCCCCGCCCCGAGGCCAGGGCTTGCAGCACCTGACGGGCATCCCTTGAGGCCAGCAAAGGGCAGCAGGAGGGCAGCAGCTCTTGGTGTCAGCAGGGGCCATAGCTGTGCTCCAGCCCGCTGTCTCCAGTAGGTCAACGACCTCGTGGAGGTCATCGATAGGCACCTGGTCTGCGTCAGCAGGATGCTGCTCCAGGACATCCTGACGTTCACCCTTCCCTGGCTGGCCGACATCGACAGTTATGAGGTGGTCACTGGCCTGCTGAGGGTTTCCCGGCCCTGTGACAAGTATGTGGCCCGTCAGCCTCAGGGGCAGCTCAGGACCTCCGGGGCCTGCCCAGGCAGAAGGGGTGGTGGCCGAGGTGGCCCTGCTGACAGTGTGCTCTGGCTCTGCAGCACTGCCAGGGCCACGTGGAACACGCTGTCCTGTGAGCCCAGCCTCCTGGCCGACCTGCTGAGGATGCTGCTGAGGCTGCTGCTGGACGGTCTCCAGCCCCTCTGGCCCTCTCCATCCACCCCCAAACCCGTCCTTCCTGGGGCGCCTGGCCCAGGGCCCTCGGGCCGCAGCCGGGCAGGGAGCGCGTGCCGCTCGGCCCCGCAGCGCACAGGCATGCCGCCTGCCCCGGCCCTGCTGCCCTCGGCAGCCCCACTCCCTGGCCGCCGCCCCCGGCCGGCTCAGCAGCGGGGAAGCTGATAAAACTGAGAAGATGATTGAGAAAAAGGAGACACTGTTTGAGAAACTGTCTAGGATGGAAGAAACATCCCGCTTTTCCCCTGCATGGACCCATGTCGCAGCCATTAGGAGAAGATGCCCTCCTACGAGACCGACTTGGAAGGAAAAGAAGACACTACGAGACACCTTGTGGTTTTACCTCGGTGCCTATGGAGAGGACCTGAGTAAGTGGGATGAAGGACCTACCTTGGCCCTACAGGCACTAGTTGCAAGGTAAAACAGATAGAAGAAAGAATTCTTCCAGGAGGGTGGCTGCTCCAGTGCCCAGGGAGCAGTTCTCTGGTCCGGGTCGGAACTCATCTGCTAACTGTAGATGTTGTCCTCAACATTAGAGGTGCCCTGCCTCCAGCCAGGAGGGGGAGAGGGATAACCGAGTTTATTGGGCTGTGTGGATTCGATGTCCTCGTGTATTAGAGCCACAAAAGCATAAAGACATGGTGGACAGCGGTGCACAGTGTACCCTATTGCCATTGACTCATAAAGGGACAAAATCTGTTGCTGATTCTGGTGTGACAGGTCTCAAGAACTGACTGTACTTCGGCCAAAGTGAGCCGAACTGGGAATAAATGGCGGAAGCGCTCCATTGTGAGTGGCCCAGACGCTGCGTGCATCCTTGGCGTAGACTTGCTCAAGAGAGGGTATTTCAAAGACCCGAAAGCGTATCGGTGGGCTGTTGGTATAGCAGCTGGAGGGACTGAGGACATTACACAGCTGTCTGCCTTTCCAGGGGCCTTGCTCGGAGCTCTTTGGTCCGGGGATCGGAGGTTCTCCCTGAGAATCCCTTGGTGCCGGATGGAGGCCCTGCAATTCCAAGGATCTGTCGAGATTCAGAGGCAGAGTCCCATCTGGGTCGCCAGAAACTGTCACCGAAATCGGGAATGAACTTCTTAACACCGATGTAGTCTTAAGAAGCAGGCATTCTTTTATTCAGCACCGGGGACGTGGGGGATCTCTCCACCTGACATGTCCACTGAATGTGAGATTCACAGAGACTTACATCCATACAGAATATGCGTGGTCGTTACATGTCTCAGCACTCATTGCCACGTTCATTACATTTCCAGAACTCATCTCCATATTCACATCCCCTTGGCACATGCACATTAGCTCCGTTAGGGGCTTCATGGTAGGTCTTGGGTGGTTCCTAGTGGTGTACGGTGGCTGGTTTGAGCTGATAATAGAGGAATCTCTTTGTGTGGACTGGGGAAGATAAATGCAGCAGCTTTTGCAACTCCCCCATTTATTTTGCGAGCTTGTTATCGGTCCCTCCAGTCTCTTCGGGGATGTGGTATTCTTCGCTGTTTGTTCTTCACAAGGAGCTACGTTTACCTATTTACCAGACTCAGTCCCTGGTTGTAACCCCGCTGTGTGAGCCGATGCGGGCAGGACGCAGGAACAACCACAAAACCACGGATGAAAGGCAAAGAACAAGTTTCTTCTCGATACCTCACAGACCAGGGAATCTCCGAAGCAACACCCGGGCAGAGGCACGGAAGCAGGGACTGCGGGCACCGTGGAGTGAGAGAGAGTCCTTGTTAGCAAGAGCCCTTGGCAGCGAGAGAGTCCTTGTGAGCAAGAGCACGCACGGACTCCCTGTTCTGCCTGGCATTTAAAGGGTTCAAACAGGCATCGTTTTCCCACTGTGCTTTGATCTTCTTCAGCACCAGGCCAGGATTCTCAAGTGGCTGGATAAGGTGTCCCTGAGTCCATCACAGGTTTATGTTATCGAAGTGCAAGTGTTTTTCTTGCAAGCGTCCGAGACTGAATAACAATTAGTGTGATATATGTGTTTTCCAGCACCCAGCTGTGAGTCACTTGAGCGTATTAACAATCCTCCTCACCGATCTTCTGTTGCTTTCCCACGACTGCCCTCCCTGCAATGGACCTTATTGTGCACCCAACTTAGGAGACAAATCTTCTACACCAATCTGAGTCGCAGCAACATTATTCTTTTTCTTCTTTTTTATGTTTGTCCTTTTTCTGTCTCTGGTTTCAGTTGAGGCTGTTTGGTTTTGCCATCTTCCCATGAACCTGCACTCGGTAAATGCATGTGTACTTTGGGTTTCCCCAGTTGCTCTTCACAAGGAGTTTGAGATAGGAGAAGGCTCTGGGATGCGGGGCGTTCTGCGAGGAAAAGAGGGAAGAGGAATCGGAGGTGTTAAGAGCCACAATGCAGTCAAGGTATCTCCCCCCACCAGCCCTGCTCCTGCTCAGGAGCAAGCTCCTGACAGTGGGTGGGAGCGGCTGTGGAAACCTGAGGCTGGCTCTGGTAGCGGGGTGCTGGGGAGGCTGGGGACACGGGGAGGGGGAAGGCACCTGGCACCCTCTGCATGGGCCCGGCTGGGGCTCAGCCTCCCTCCCCTCTGCCTCTTCTTCTGCGCCTCGCTCTGTGCCGGCAGAGAGGCCGGGGAGGTGCTCCTTTGCGTGGGGCAGCTGGTGTGACACCCCCCCGAGCTCCCGCTGTCTGCTCTGCCCGCTTTCCTGCGGGCAGGCGTGAGAGCAGCGGGAGAGAAGGGGCATGCTATGCTGGGAGGAGAGGACACCGTCCAGCCTGCCAGCAGGCCACGGGATGGAGCCAGGGCGCTCCCCGACGGCTTTCTCCAGCGGGCGTCCCTGTTTCTCCACGGCACAAAGACGTTGCTCGGGTGCAGTGGCTGCGTGTGCAGCGGGCTCTGCTGAAGGCAGCCAGGGATCTCTTGGGACTCATGCTCCCACGGGCCTGACCTTGCCCTCACTTTCCTTTTGCTAGCACCACCGCGTGCCACTCAGCCCTCCCAACCCCACCAGCTCTCTCCTGGCGGTGACCCAGGCCCCCTCTGCCCAGGGAGAAAGCATTCACGCTCCTCCTGCCATGGCCCTGCAGGCAAACCTGCTTTGCTCCCTGGCATCTTCCCCCAACACCGTGCGTGCATCGCACCTTCAGAGGGAAGGTCTGAATGGCCTCTTTTGCCACATCGTACATGAAGGTCACCAGGAGAGTTTCCTCTTCTCCGTCCACATCCACTCCCTGTGGGGCAAAGCACAAGGAGAGCAGCTCAGACTCGTCCCGACAAAGAGGGAACGTAGGTGCTGGGTCAGCCCTGTTACCTACCCACCCTCCCCTGGGGCTCTAGCCCTAGTCTAGCCCTGGTTACGGTGGAGCTCAGGCTCCGCTTGAGTTTTAGTCAAGAACCCTGAGCTGCTTGGCCAGAACAAGTCTTAAGAGGGAGGAGACCTCTAGAGCCCTTAGGAGGAGACTCCTAGAGCCTCACCAGGGCCCTGCAGTGCTCAGGAGACCGGGACTCCAACCTCAGAGGAGGCACAAAAGCAAGGAAGACCCTGTCATGGCTTTCCCCCAGGACCAGATCCGCACCAGAAGCACCCAGCAGAGACTTACAAAGACAGCGATGTCCCTGGGGGCGCTGGTGACGGTCCCAGATGGAGAGACTTCTTTGGAGATGTGCTGCACAGTGATGGCAGTCAGGTGGACTCGCGCTGGCAACCTGATGACCACCTGGCCCTGATGCCCTGGGAAAGGCCAGCAGTTTCCCGGGGAAACATCCGGCTGCAACCAGAAAGCCAGAGCAATGAAGCGTGAGAGAGTGTTGGGGCCAAGACAACTGCCCACGTAGCTTGAAGCGTAGGCACTGGTGTGTCTGTGGGGTCTATTTCAGCTTGAAGATGAGGTGTGTGTGAGGAAGTGGACAGAAGCAGGAGGCCTCCTTCCCTGACCGACCTTTGCCAGGGCTGTCAGTATTATGGAGCAGAGGAGAACAGCGGTTACGAAACCACTCTAGTCAGGGCCTTGCAGAAACACATCCCTGCCCAGGGGCTCTGCAGGGCACCCCCCACCTCTCGCCTCCCACCCCCAAGACGGCGCAACACTGGACCGAAGGGAGAGCCCTGAGGTCAGTCTCCAACTTCACAGGAAGAAAGGAAAGAATTCCCTCTCGATTTCTGCTACAATACCTGCAAAATGCGATCGGGACTGCGGGGAGTGCAAAAGAACTCAATAAACCTCCAGAACCAGTCGTTTTTGCAGGTGTAGGTCTCCGAAGTTCTCTGCAGGTCAATGCTGGCACCTGCAGGGAAGGGAAAGCAGACGACTGCAAGAGGCCACAGACGAGGAGGGCTTGGTGCTCAGACACTATTTCTGACACCGCCGGCCAGCTGCGCTTCTGTCAGTCCTGTCCTCGTCCCAGGCTGGTGGGCTGCCCGGCTGCCCAGCCGCGCAGGGGAATGACAGCGGCCACGTGCCTGGTGACTGCTGCACTCCCAGCGCCAGCAGGAGAAGGTCTGAGGGTTCTGGGAGACAGATGGTGCCCATGTGAATGGCAGCAGACCCAAGCTGAGGGCTTGCTGCGTGGGCAGCCAAGGACGGCCCGGCCATCTCCTTTTCCAATGCTGAGGAGAGGAAGAGAGCCCCTCCGTCCGCACAGGAACACGTGCGGGGGCAGCGCCAGAGGCAGCGTGAGGATGCCGAGGGCAGGGTTGGGAGGGAGTCTGAGAGAGCTGCTCTGCCACAGCCTTGCCCTGGGACCCCCCAAGCATTTCAGCTCCCCCACTTTGGAGAGCAGCGCCTGGAGCGCAGGCGCCTTTGGGGAGGGCTGCAGACAAGCGCAGGGCAAGGAGACGGGGCTGCTTGTGTCCATACCAGAGCTTTGCAGGGCCCAGTCAGACATCTCCACGTAGGCTTCCAAAGCCCTCTCAGATGCTGCCTGCTTCATTTCCTCGACTTCCTGGGAACGCCATAAACAAACAGAGAAAAGGAGCACATCAACGTTCAGCGTGGCTACTAGCGCCCGGAGCGGCAAAGGGCCACTGTCAGAAAGGCAAGGCAAACCCTCTCCACGGAGCTGCAGGACTGAGGAACAGTGTCTGTGTCCACAGCCATGGCCACGGCCCCGAGGTGGGTTGATGAGGGTCCCCACACCCTCGTCCCCATCCTCCACACTCTCCAGGGCAGGTGGAAGGTGGACTCAAGCCCTGCCAGCGATGGCTGGCCCCCCGTGAGCGTGCCTGGGTCCCACCCCTGCCTGAGGAGCCCAGCCAGAGCAGCCAGAGGTGCTGGCGTGCCAAGGGAGTCCTGCGCTGCCTGAAGCGGCCGGTGAAAGTGGGGCCGGAGAAGGGCCTGTGCAGCCCAGGAGGCCCCTGGGGCAAAGGCTGGCTGACTGCAGTCAGCAGTCCCACACACCCACAGCCCCAAGGGCTTCTGCCCAGCCAAGCCTCCTTCCCCAACACGCCGCAGCACCTGCTTCACGCTGCTGATCTCTGCCCTCAGCCGAGCCACCTCCTCCAGCATTAGCTGCATCTTTTGAGTTTGCTGCGCCATTAAAACCGGGCAGTTCCTGCAGGAACCAGGAAAGCAGATGTTGTCAGAGAGCTGCCCACCCCACTGGGAGCCTCTGAGCTCAGCAAGGAGGAGAGACACGCGTGCGTTCCCTGCTTTGCCAGCGCTTCCCTTCCGCAGCAGCTGGCGCAAGAGGCAAAGGCAGGAAGGGCCGTGCGGGAGCCCCGGCTCTCAGGCAAATGGGTGCAGGGACACGAGGTCGTCTGACCCTTCTGCACAGACCCAATTCCAGCTCAGGAAACATCGCTTACCTCAGGGGCTTCAGGCCTGGCAGCGAGGTCCCGCAGTAAACAGCAGCTGCAATTCACATCAGCAAGAGACAGTTATTTTACCGGGGGTGCTGGCGATGCCTGCAGTGGCGTTGTCTGTCCCTGTTGCCTTGGGACTGGGGCAGCAGGTGAGCTGAGGAGGCGGGGGACGTGGGGTGCAGGGAGAGGACACACCTCTGACCGGGGGCCATCAGCCCGGGCTTGAGCGGACTGCGCAGCCGTGATCTTCAGGTGTGCTCGGTGCCCCAGAGCTATTCCCCATTTCCCCTCACTGCCCCAGTGAGCACCGAGACCAGGCTGCTGGGCGAGGAGAGGTACCTCTCCATCGGTCCCCCTGCATGGCCCCTGCCCTCTGGGAATCCCCAGGTCAGGCTTGCAAAGAGCTACCCCCATCTCTCGCAGAGGTGCCGACTAAGTGAGCCCTGTGGTCCGGTAGGCAGGGCAGCAGTGTGACTGGGAGGCTACCAGTCTTACTGGGAGCCCAGAAGGCAGTCCCACTCAAGGACTTGCCTGGGAAGCACTTGGGCCACGGGAGTTTCCGCACATACTGGCCCAAAAGGAAAGGTGGCGTCCAGCCCAGCCAGGCTGTCGCTCTCAGATGGTTGCTCATGAAAACTCACCAAGAGCCAGGGGGAGCAACAAGAAGACTTGCAAGAACGCCTTCTTCTGCAGGGCCATCTTTTGCCTGAAAAAGAGGGAGTCCTGGTGCTGTCATGATCCAAGCCTTGGACAAACCCCTTCACAGGCGGATTTCCCTTTTCAGGCCAAACAGACACCGTTTTGGAAGCCTGCTGCTGACAGAGAACTGACAGAGCAGCGTCCAGCAGGAACACGATTTCTGTCCATATCGTTCAGCGCTGCCGGCAGCTCTTCCCCAAAGGAAGGTCTCCAGGAAGATCATCCCAGGAAGCAAAGACGTCGAGCACACGAAGAGTGCTTTCCAGCAGTCTTTCTGGTGCGGACCTTGCTCTCCCTCTGGCTGAGGAAGCAGGCCTGTTCTCCCTTGCCATCACACACATCCCTCTTAGGGCAAGTGTTTTCCCGCAGAGCTGGGAAGCGCAGGAGCCTTGTCCGCCTTTCCTCCCAGAGGCCTCCACAGACCGGCGTGGTCTCTTGCCTGAGCTGGGGAAAACCCTTGCCCTGCGGAGGCTTGGCTCTGCACCCGAGCGTCTGGCTACGGGGCAGTTTGTCCTGCCGCAGCCAAAGCTTGGGGCTGCAGCAAATGGCTGCCAAGGGGCTTTGCTCTTGGCTCCCCTGAGAATGGCCACAGCACGAGCAGCGCCCAAGCTGAGGCGCCCCACTGGGAGCCCCGGGCTGCTGGCTGGGGAGCACCCTCTGCTCTGCCCTTTGCTGGCACCGGCCCTCAGACACCCCCGTTCTACCCCCCATCCGCAGCAGAAACATGTCGTACGTACGCGGCCAAGAGGCACATGCTCAGCAGATGTCTCCACAGAGAGACCAGGGCAACAGCCAGAAGGCAAGGAAGGCTGAAGACCGTCCCTGGGCAAAGAAACCAGAGAAATGTTAAGCCTGCCCCTTGAGATCTCTTCTCTAGGATGCCCAGCCAGGCATATTTCAGCTCCGTGTGGGGAGGTGGGCACCGAGTCCCAGGCACGCCCTCCCCGGGGCAAAGAGCAGGGCAGCCTACACTGGACAAGGGGATGGAATGCACCCTCACTAAGTTTGCAGGTGACACCAAGTTGGGTGGGAGTGTCGACCTGCTTGAGGGTAGAAAGGCGTTGCAGAGGGATCTGGACAGGCTGGATCGATGGGCTGAAGGCCAATGGCATGAGGTTCAACAAGGCCAAGTGCCAGGTCCTGCACTTGGGTCACAACAACCCCATGCAGCACTACAGGCCTGGGGAGGAGTGGCTCGAAAGCTGCCCGGCAAAAAAGGACCTGGGGGTGTTGGTCGACAGACGGCTGACTATGAGCCAGCAGTGTGCCCAGGTGGCCAAGAAGGACAACAGCATCCTGGCCTGTATCAGGAGCAGTGTGGTGAGTACGACTAGGGCAGTGAACATTCCCCTGTACTCAGCACTGGTGAGGCCCCACCTCAAGTGCTGTGGCCAGTTTTGGGCCCCTCCCCACAAAAAAGACATTGAGGCACAGAGAAGGGCAACGGAGCCGCTGAGGGGTCTGGAGCACAAGTCTTGTGAGGGGCGGCTGAGGGAGCTGGGGCTGTTTAGCCTGGAGAAAAGGAGGCTGAGGGGAGACCTCGCTCTCTGCAACTCCCTGAAAGGAGGGTGTAGAGAGGTGGGGGTCGGTCTCTTCTCCCAAGTAACAGGCCATAGGACAAGAGGAAACGGCATCAAGTTGTGCCAAGGGAGGTTTAAACTGGACATTAGGAAAAATTTTTACACAGAAGGGGTTATTAAGCATTGGAACAGGCTGCTCAGGGGAGTGGTTGAGGCACCATCCCTGGAGGTGTTTAAAAGACGCGTAGACATAGTGCTTAGTGATGAATTTTGTCACAGTTAGGTTGATGGTTGGACTAGATGGTCTGAAAGGTCCCTTCCAACCTAGGCAATTCTATGATTCTACGATTCTCCTGCCACTTGTGACAACTGGCCCGAGCTCTGGCACAGCGCGGCTCTCCACGTTCACCCCGGAGGACTTTGGAGCAAGCAGCAGTGCTGAGCTTACTTGCGATTTCTGTGGCCTTGTCGCGCCCCTCGGCAGGCCCTTGAGCGGCTGAGCCGGCAGGTGAAGGGCGCATCACCAGCTCCACGCCAGCGCTCGGGTCCCTGTGGGAGGACAAAGACAAATGCCGGCTGCCCACCGTCCCCAGGCCGCGGGAGCTGAGGCGGGGAGGAGTAGCCTGAGCGGAGGCCCCTGCCAGAGGAAGGGCTGTCCCAGCAGCAGCGAGAGCGGGCAGCAGGGCTGGGGTCCCCCTCCTTTCCCCACCCTTTGCGGGACAGGCCTGCCCCGGGAGAAGAGGAGGCGAGCTGGCAGCAGCAGTCCCCCGCCCCGGGAAGCCCGCCCGGCAGCGCAGCCCCGTTCTCACCCTGCCGGCCGTTGGTTTCCCTTGGTCCCCAAGGAGCCTTTGGAGGCCCCTGGGCGTCTTGTCTGGGGGGCCTTTCTCCTCGCCATCTCGGGCAAAGGCAGGCTCCCCGCTGAGCCCCAGCAGCGTGTCCTGTCCCCAAAACCAGCTCCAGCAGCAGCCTCTCGCCGCAGCCAGCAGGAGCCTGTCCAGGGCCGCAGCCACAGGGCAACTGTGGGCTCCTGCCCCACACGCCACAGCGCTGTGCGGGCAGCCAGCTGTGACCTCACAGTGGTGTCACCTCTGACGTCATGCTGGGGCTGCCCAGGGCTGAGCAGGGCGGGGAGACCCTGTGCTCCTTCCTTCTCCTTGCGGGATATTAATTGTTCAGCATAAATACATACGTTTTAAGTAGAATAAATGATTTAGGATTATCATTCGGTGTGATTTGTGCTGCTTGCTTAGCTCTACTTAGCATGAGGTGCTGGATTTGCTGAAACCTTTAGGCTGGAAAAGAATCCAATGAGATGTTAGAAGACACCAGACCAAAAATCATCACCATTGGCCCCCTCCTTGCTGTGCTTCTGGAAGTCTCCAGGGAATGTCCTGCAGTGATCTGCAGCTGTGAGCAGCCCTCAGCCACGCAGAACCCTCTCAGCAGCAGGACCTTGCCCCGCCGGCGGATGCTCCTTCCATGCAGAACTTCTCCCCACAGTGATGTGGTGGGCTTCCCAGGCAGGCTGAGAGCTGACCCTGGCAGGTGGCAGAGTCCCTGCCCCGGCACACAGACCCCTGGGGTGCAGGGAGCCTGCTCTGAAGGACAGCCCTGGGCACCCCTGGCTGCACACCCACCTTCACAGCTATTCAAAGTGCCTGACAAGAGCTCCCACATGTACAGATCCCGTAAGCTGTGGCTGTGCCAGCTTTAGGAGATGCCTCCAGCAACTCCGCCTGCAGTGCCCTGCACCCGCAGACTTACCCTGTCAAGGGCTGCAAAGATTTCTCCTCCAGTGAGCTCTCAGTCGTCCTCCCAATCCTGACACCTTCAAGCTCTCTCTCTGCCTTGCTCATCTCCCTGAGACACCCTGGCAGTGCCCTCAGCCCTGCTGCGCTTGGCAGAGGAGCTGCTCCCGGGCAGAGCTGTCTCTCTGCAGCGCTGCCCGCTTGCCGTGAGCTCCCTCCATCCCAGGAGCCCAGCCCAGCTCAGACGCAGAGGACCAGCCCAAGGAGTTTTAATGACCCCTCTGGTGGGTTCGAGGCCGAGTCCGTGAACCTCCGACGCTGCGAGGAAGTCGAAGGAACCTCTCAAGGAGTCAAAGTCGGGTTCAAACTCCAAAGTTTCTTGTGGTGTTGATGGGTCCCACTGAGGGACACCACTGAGGAATTGCCCCCAGGGTCCGGTTACAGCAGAAAACTGGAGGCAGCGATGGCAGGTCGGGAAAAGCAAGTTGAAGGTGACTCTGATGCTGGGTAAACGTGGATGTGTTTCATTAATGCAAAGGGCCAAGCCCTGACTCCATCGCCCAAAGGGCCAAGGCCTGACCCCCAGCCCCCAGGAAGGGAGATCCTCTCCCTCACTCCTTCCTCAGGGCTCTTCCTGGGACAGTGGGATGTGGAGATGTGCAATGCCAAGGGCAGGACTATGGTACGACACCTCCCAGGCTCCTGAGTATGGACAAGGAGGCAACGAGACCCCAGTGCTGGAAGGACTGGTTGTCTCAGAGGCATCAGTGGCAGAGACAACAGCCGTAGCCCAAGACATGAAGAGGTTGGCTCTGTTAGGGGACTTCCAGCTTTGCCACATCCCTCTATCTTCTCCACCACAGGCTGTCCTACGGTGTCCCATCACCTCTGCCTCTTTCCCTGCAGGCTGCAGTCATCCACCCGGCTGCCCCATCTTGCTGTCACCTTCCTTTGCTGAGATCTCTCCATCCTCCCTGGCTCTTCCTTGAAACACAAAGCCTTGGGCTGATCCAGACTCCTTCTGGGTGGCGTGTTGCACCA
Organism: Chroicocephalus ridibundus; assembly: GCF_963924245.1. NCBI lineage: Eukaryota > Metazoa > Chordata > Aves > Charadriiformes > Laridae > Chroicocephalus > Chroicocephalus ridibundus. The sequence goes on from NW_026961777.1 coordinate 23,883, forward strand.
CAGCACTGCCCTTGGAGTGACGTTTCTTTCTCCTCGTGGCCAGGCTGCACCTCCCCACCTGCATGTTGGGGAGTTCTTTCTTTCTCAGGCTGTTTTCCACTAGGAAGAAAAGCTCCGCCAGCTCTGAAAGCACCCTTCCAGCACGCTCAGGCTCCTCCTATACCGTCCCCAGTCTCCAAACCACTGAGCCCAGGGCTCTCAGCCTCTAGATACTGGTCAAGTGCTTGAGGCCTCCAAACCCTGTCTTGGGAGATCTCTGGGCTCTCTCCACAGTGTTTGCAGATGAAATCACAGTGGTCATAGGCCAAGAAAGATGGAGTGAGACTTTTTACCAGGGCCTGTAATAGCAGAACAAGGGGCAATGGCTTTACACTGGAAGAGGTTATATTTAGGTTGGCCATAAGGAAGAAATGCTTTATGATGAGCGTGGTGAGACCTTGGAACAGGTTGCCCAGAGCAGTTGTGGATGCCCCATCCCTGGACGTGTCCAAGGTCAGGAGCTTGGAGCAACCTGAACTAGTGAAAGACGTCCCTCCTCACGGCAGGGGGTTGGACTAGATGATCTTTTAGGTCCCTTCCAACCTGAACCATTCTATGATGCTTGGATTCTAATATGCCCAACTCCTCCTGCACAAGGCTGCAAACACCTACATACACCATATAGGGATGTGACCACTGACAAAAACCATCACTAAACCATGTCGCTAAGCACTACGTCTACCCGCCTAATTTTAAATACCTCCAGGGATGGTGATTCCACCACTTCCCTGGGCAGCCTGTTCCAATGCTTAATAACCCTTTCAGTGTAAAAAATTTTCCTGACGTCCAATCTAAACGTCCCCTGGTGCAACTTGATGCCGTTTCCTCTTCTCCTGCCTTCCTACCCTTGGGCAGGTCGACACTCACACCCAACTTGGTGTCATCTGTGAACTTACTGAGGGTGCACTCGATCCCATCGTCCAGATCATTGATAAAGATTTTAAAGCGAATCGGCCCCCGTACTGAGCCCTGGGGAACACCACTTGTGACCGGCCGCCCACTGGATTGAGCTCCATTCACCACCACTCATTGGGCCCGGCTGTCCCAGCAGTTTTTCACCCAGCGAAGCGTACGCCCATCCAAGCCATGGGCAGCCAATTTCTCCAGGAGAACGCTGTGGGAAACTGTGTCAAGAAGCTTTACTAAACTCCAGGTGAACAACATCCACAGCCTTTCCCTCATCCACTCAGCGGGTCACCTTGTTTTAGAAGGGGATCAGGATTGTCAAGCACGACCTGCCTCTCATGAACCCATGCTGACTGTGCCTGATCGCCTGGTTGTTCTTCATGTGCCACATAATGGCACTCAGGATGACCTGTTCCATAAACAGGATGATGTCTTCCAAGTTGCTCTTCCATGCGGATGATGTGGGAAGGGAGGTGCAATGACACGTGCAGAATGACAGCAGGACACCTCCCAGGCTCCCAGGTGGGGACGAGGAGGCCATCAGGCTCTTGTACTCCTTATAGGCATCAGTGGCAGAGGTGACAGTCACAGACACGGAGATTAAGACCTTGGATCTCTTGGGGGCTTTTCACATTTCAACAGCCCCACACTGTTGAAACCACCGCAGGCTGTCCTATTGTGTTCCACACCTGGGCATATTCCCTGCAGGCTGCAGACGTCTCCCCTGCTTCTCCACCTTGCTCCCGCCTGAGCAACTCACTAAGCTTTCTGAAGTCTCGCCATCCTTCGGGGATATGTCTTTAGACACAAAGCCACGGGCTGATCCACATTCTTTCTGGATGGCCGCCTTTTCCACAGCGCTGCCCTTGGAGTGACGTTTCTTTCTCCCGTTTCCTGTTTAAACCTCCCAAGCTACAAGTTCTGGCATTCTTTCTTTCTCGTGCGGTCTCCCATGAAGAAGAAAAGCCCCATCATCTCTGAAACCGTCCTTCGAGCAACCCCTGTCCTGCCCAGAGCCTCTCCACCATGGGGCCAAAGGGGCAAAGAAGCCCACATTCCTCAGCCTCCCCACGCAGCGCATGTGCACTATACTGTAGGAATGTGTCTGAGAGAAAATGGTCACGTGAGCCAGCCTCCCTACTATGAGAGATTAGATTAAGGGCAAAACAGGTGGTAGAAAATGGAATTAGGACATGGGAAAAACGGGAACTGAGAAGGTAGAAAACATGTTGTGCTAATGACTAAGTAATTTACTATGTGAATTCTTGTAACCAATCTGATCTGTGAATGAACTGCATGGACAGCGCGTGAAAAGAGACTGTAAGCCAATCATATAGCTGCCGCTAGCGCGTGCTCTTATTGCCTGTCTATATATACTCTGTGAAAACTTGAATAAAGGGAGAACGATCATACTCATATTGAGACTCCATCGTTACTCCGGGTCCGTCTCCCACTCCGACATCCTCCGACATCTGGTAGCAGAGGATGGTTCAGCGCGACTGAGTTCTCCGAGACTGCGGTAAGCAGCTAGAGGAGGGGAGTGGGAAACTTCGGCTGGGAGACGTGCTGCTTGGGCGCATCAGCGGGAGCAGACAACGGCGTGAGGTCGCTCCTCACCTCCCAGGCGCAGCTATGGAAACAGAAGCTGCGGCCACACTACTCGCTGGGATCCTCTCTAAGGGAGGGATTGAAACACCAGCGAAACTGTTGCTCAAACTGATTAAGCCGGGGCAGGAGATGGGGCAACAAGTAACAAAAGAAGAAGGGGCTATATTAAGACTTCTCCTGCATATCCTCTCTAAGAGAGGGGTGAAATACGATGAGCGTATGCTCCGAAGGTTGTTAACCTGGTGCAGAGAGAACGGATTTGCACCAGAGCCCCAGACAGCTTTTAAACCAGAAATATGGGAGGCTGTTGGGAAAAAACTGTGGGAAATGATAAGTAAAGGAGACAAAGAGGCATCACCGTTAGCGACGACGTGGTGGTTGGTGTTATCGACCTTACAAGATATGAACGCGGAGCGAGCCACAGCAGCCGGGGCTTTTGCAGCATTACAACCCATGGGAGGGGGATCGAACAGGCCAGGTCCGAAGGTCCGGGACGATCCCCTGCTGATCCCCTCTGCTCCACCTGAGGCCGATGGAGGAGGCAGAATGTCAGCAGAGAAGGACAGAGCCGGAGCTGTTTGCTCCTGACATTGCCCGCCTCGCCCCCTCCCCTCCCCAGTCGTCTCCCTGAGATAGAAGTGCTGGTTTTGTATGTCTGCTGTGTAAGTGTGTGTGGGCGCCAGCTTATACCTGCTGATCAGCATGTGTGCTACTGTTTGCTTTTTGTTGTGTGCAGTGTCGTTAGGTGACTCCACTTGAGCAAGTGTTCTGCCCGGTGTGGTACTGTTTTCGTATGCATCTAGGGCTGACACTCCATCAAGTGAAGAAGTTTGTATATACACAGTGTTTAGACGTAAGGCGAGCGCACCCCAGGTAGATACACCAGGATGGGCTGTAGAACCGATGGAAGTCCTGAAATATTGGGGGAGTTTTCATGAGCCGACACGTTTACACTCTCGGGAACGGCTTGCCCATGCAGGGCGTATCGCTGGTTGTTTGTTGTTTGTCTATAAGGTCATGGTTGATTGGGAAAAGGAGTCGAGCCAAAATCTATAGGATGCTCTGTATGAAAATGAGAAACTTAAGGAAAAATGAGAAACTGAGCTCTTGTTGCAAAGGCAGACTTTTATGTCAGTCGTAAGTGATGGGAAAAAAAAAAAAAGAAAAAAAAAAAAAAAAAGAAACCAAACAGGAACAATTAGATGGGAAATGTGCCACGTTAGCACAAAAGTATGCCTTACACATTACGAGAAAGCATCAGAAAAAGAGAAATAGGACACCTGGTTCAAAGCAGTACCATAGAGATATGTTTTTGGTTTTTTCCTATGTGTCTATGTTATTGCATGCCTTAGTAGATTGCTCTGTGTTATACCCTGCGAGACTAAAATGAACCCAGCAGAAGCGGTCTCTTGAGCAAGGGGGTGGAATATGGGAAAGCAACGGAAAATCGGTGAGGAGGACTGTAAATACACTCAAGGGACTCGCACCTGGGTGCTGGAAAACACAGATATCACACCAATTGTTATTCAGTCTCGGGTGCTGGCAAGAAAAACATTTGGATGACATAAGCCTGTAATGGACTCACAGACACCTTATCCAGCTGCTTGGGAATCTTGGCCTGTTGTGGAAGAAGATCAAAGCACAGCACCAGCAAGAACAGGGAGTCTGCATGCGCTCTTGCTAATAAGGACTCTTTTGCTGCCAAGGATTCGTGATAACAAGGACTCTCTTGCTGCCAAGGATAAGTTTAACAATGCTACTAGTACAGCTATTTCTGAGTTATCGCTAGATGTAGATAGTATTCGATATGCGATGTTGCAAAACAGAACTGCTACTGATTTTTTGCTTTCAGCTCACAGACATGGTTGTCAAGATTTTAAAGGACTGTACTGTATGAATCTAAGTGACCACTCCACATCCATCCATGCCCAGCTGCAGGAACTGCACCGACCGAACCAGCAACTTGTGGAGACCACGGGGTGAAATCTCTTTGCTGGATGGACTTGGGGGTGGGGTTGGTTGAAGCAAATTATACTCATTGCCTGTGTGGAAGGAATTTGTCTGTTATGTTTAGTACGCTGTTTGCCGTGTTTAATAAGCATTATACGATCAGCTGTAAATGCCGCTTTGCATCGTATCCTTGTACGAGTTGTAGAATATGTTGCTCTAAAAACTATGTGTGTATCCATGAGAACCTGACCTTCACAGAAGAAGATAACAAGAAGGGATTACAACAATGTAGTCACGTATCAGACAGCTGCTGTTAGCAAAGCTGGATCATGAGTTTGGTGAGACTCGCTGCATACACTGGCCACGTGTGCAGCGACTCTGGCCTGTACTTTTCTACTCGATCCAGCGCAGGAGAGTCTGGTGGGACTCGCTGTGTGCACTGGCCATGCATGCAGCGACTCTAGCCTGTACTTCTCCACTCAATCCAGTGCAGGATATAAGGAGGCTGTCTCGGGTCAGAGAGGGGGAGAGAGACATGAGCACACTTTGAAGGTACAGGGGATGCCCTGAAGCACTGTGTCTGCCCTCCCCCCCGCCCCCCCCGTAAGTTTTATGTTCATTAACCCCAACAGCTCCGAAGGCATCACAGCATGTTGAAAGATAAGATATAGTCTACTACTGCTGCAAGACACATTGAACACCTTCCTACAAGAATTTCAACTTTATGCCCTGATAGGACAGTGGGATGATGCAAAGAGCCTGACTGCATTAGAGTGGGTATTTTTGTCACATACCTTTTCAAAACCAGTAACTATGATGATCGAAATGTTGCCACGATTGTTTTTCCAGGGTCGCTCGTGCTGTCAGCAACCGCAATGTATTTGAAATATTACAAAAGGATTTCTCGTGGGTAAATCCAAAGAAATTGGCTTTCTGGGCTAAATTTAGGAATCTGGGTATTTATTGCCTTAGCAGGGTTCTTTTTGATTCTGTTTTTAATTGTGTTTAGTATATAACCTGCTAAGAGCGTCACAACAAGGATAACATGTCCAAATTAAAAGCGGTCAAAAATGGTTTCGATGATTGGTCAAACTCATGGGGTATAACGGGATGGTTATCAGACTTACTAAAGCAAGGGCTCATGCTACTGTTGGTTATATTATTATTGATTATGGTAGCCTCATGTGTTCTCCGCAAAGTGACTGACATGATAGAAAATGCCATGCATAAGGTCTGGCTGGCTCAAGAAGAAAAAGGGGGGATTGTAGGAATGTGTCTGAGAGAAAATGGTCACGTGAGCCAGCCTCCCTACTGTGAGAGATTGGATTAAGGGCAAAACAGGTGGTAGAAAATGGAATTAGGACATGGGAAAAACGGGAACTGAGAAGGTAGAAAACATGTTGTGCTAATGACTAAGCAATTTACTATGTGAATTCTTGTAACCAATCTGATCTGTGAATGAACTGCATGGACAGCGCGTGAAAAGAGACTGTAAGCCAATCATATAGCTGCCGCTAGCGCGTGCTCTTATTGCCTGTCTATATATACTCTGTGAAAACTTGAATAAAGGGAGAACGATCATACTCATATTGAGACTCCATCGTTACTCCGGGTCCGTCTCCCACTCCGACATCCTCCGACACTATACGCTGAACCACAGCTGGGCAGACCTCCTCTGGGCACTCTCCAGTTCCTCCCCACTCCTCCAAAATGGGGAGCTGCACACAGGGGGACACTTTTCTTTGGGGGGCCACTCCAGTTCCCAGCACCTTCTCCTCAGGACCACTGCTCAGCACGTTAGGTCCCAGCGGGCTCTGATGCACCTTCCTCCCCCTCAGTGCAGGACCGGACACTTCTCCTTGTAAACTTCTGGAGGTTTCTCTTGGCCATATCCCAGAGTTTCTCACGGTTCCCCTGAAGTGAAGCTCCATTGCCCTGGAATGAAGATCCATTTGCTCAGCTGTCAATGTTTCTATGCTGATGGCTCACCCTGGTGGTGCTGTCTCTCACAAGATAACCTGAGGAGTTGCAGGCCACGATAGACAATTAAAGGAGGTACTAGTTCAATAGAATTTCCGACTCAAGTAGGAAGTACCATGACAACCATCACCAAAATACCAGGGAGGGTATTGGTACGGTGCGCTGCCTGTATGGCAGACTACGTCAGTGGGAAATACAGACCTGTAGAGACACACAGAGAAAATGGATCCCTCCAGGAGCTGGTTTTACATCCTCTATCCAGAAGCCGGCCCCAGGATCTCCTCATCCCTCAGTTCCCCCCCACATAAACAAGCACACGCACACACAACTGCCTGTCTCCGGTATGGAAACACAAAACCCCTGAGGCTGGCAGGCAGCCAGCTTCCACCTCCTCTGTGCTTCCTCTTCAGGCTTGGGTTTTGTCAGCAGCTTCTTTCTCATCCACGCCGTCCTTTCTGAATGTCAAGGCGGGCCATTGTGGAGCGTGAAGAGGAGATCCTCAAGCAGCCCTCCGCACCCTGCTTCTCCGCAGGGCCGTATCCCACAGGATTCTTCCAAGCCAGTCCCCCAGCAGGCCAAAGCCTGCTCTCCAGACGTCTCCTGCTCTCGGCCTTTTTCCTGTCTCTCAGGAGCCTCAACTCTACCTTCTTAGCCCTGGCTTTTACATCCCTGACTAGCTGTTGCTTGTTTGTTGGTATGAAGTCTGGAGCAGACGTTCACCCGCCACAAAGCTGCCAGTTTCCCAGGTTGTTCTGTCCTCTCCTGTTGACGCCTCAGCTCCCAGCCGAGTCTGTCTGTCCCCAGGCAGAGCTCCCTGCATTCCTGCTGCTGCCTCACAGAACGGGCCAGAGGAATGCCACAGAAACGATCGGAGGGATGGAACCCCTCTGCTGTGAGGACGGGCTGAGAGAGTTGGGGCTGTTCCGTCTGGAGCAGAGAAGGCTCCGGGGAGACCTTCTTGCGGCCTTTCGGTTGTTACTTCAGAGTCTTCCCCTCTGAGACCTGCTGTCTGCACTCTGTGTCTCTCCTTGCTTGCTCCCCTGGGGAGCTGAGAACCCGCTACTTCATGGACACTGCAGCCAAGGCTGCCACTCCATTATCACAGCCCTGATCCTTTTTTCCCTGATTGCATGTAGGAGATCCAGGTGAGCATCACCTCTGTTGGCACATCTGGCAGCTGTGCTCAGAAGCCGGCCCCAGGAACCCACAGAAACTTCTGGGTCTGTTTGAACCCTGCAGTGTCCCCTCACCCAAAAGGGCTCACCGAATCTGCTGCCCGACCCCTAGAGGATCTCCATTCCCCCAGGAAGCTCCTACGCTGAGGGCATCCCCCTCCTGATCTTAGAAGCACAGAATCTTCATGGTTGGAAAAGACCTTGGAGATCATCGAGTCCAACCAAACAACCTACAATCTCTGTCACTAGAGCATGCCCTGAAGTGCCACATCTAGACATTTCTTAAACACCTCTAGGGATGGTGACTCAACCCCCTCCCTGGGCAGGCTGTTCCAGTGCCTGACCACTCTTGCAGTAAAGTCATTCTTCCTAATATCTAACCTAAACCTCCCCTGCCGCAAGTTCAGGCCATTTCCTCTGGTCCTGTCATTATTCCCCTGGGAGAAGAGGCCAACCCCCACCTCTCTCCACCCTCCTTTCAGGGAGTTGTAGAGGACAATGAGGTCTCCCCTCAGCCTCCTCTTCTCCAAGCTAAACATGCCCAGCTCCCGCAGCCTCTCCTCATATGCCCTGGTCTCCAGACCCCTCACCAGCCTGGTAGCTCTCCTCTGGACACGCTCCAGCACCTCAATGTCCCTCTTGTGCAGAGGGGCCCAGAACTCAACACAGCACTCGAGGTGGGGCCTCACCAGTGCCCAGTACAGAGGCACCATCACTTCCCTGCTCCTGCTGGCCACGCTATTCCTGATAGAAGCCAGAATGCTGTTGGCCCTCTTGGCCACCTGGGCACACTGCTGGCTCATGTTAAGCTGGCCGTCCACCAGCACCCCCAGGTCCTTTTCTGCCGGGCAGCTTTCCAGCCACTCTGCCCCAAGCCTGTAGCGTTGCTGTGGGTTGTTGTGACCGAAATGCAGGACCCGGCACTTGGCCTTATTAAACCTCATAGAGTTGGCCTTGGCCCATCGATCCAGCCTGTCCAGGTCCCTCTGGAGAGCCTTCCTACCCTCAAGCAGATCAACACCCCCACCCAGTCTGGTGTCATCTGCAAACTTACTGAGGGTGCACTCAATCCCCTCATCCACATCATTGATAAAGACATTAAACAAAGCCGGCCCCAAAACTGAGCCCTGAGGGCCACCACTGGTGACCGGCCGCCAAGAGGATTTCACCCCATTGTGATAAATGATTTAATCGCAAACAGGATTCCAATTAGAATTTATAATTTATTAAAGGAACAAAGGCAAGCAAACAGCGCTGGGTGTGCCTGGGGTCCCTGCCCAACCAAGACACACACCTTACAGACCCCATTTTTGGTTTATATCTCCTATACTAATACATATTCATAACTGCCTCTAAAATGGTTGGCCCTTGCCAAAAATGGGTGTATCCCCCCCCTTACAGGTCACTATGCAGATAACAACAGGACCAGTTTAAGGTGGTATTCTAGAATGTTCGCCAGGTGGCTCCTGCAAAACACAGACACGACAGACACACCGTCTCATCTGCGGCCAGACAGACAAAACAGTCAAAGGTCACACTTCACCCTGTGGCCCTAACACTGTTCCACACTGACACGAATCAGTTAAGCACATCTCACAATCCCCCATTTTCTTTTTCTATGGCATTGATTCGTGTTTTTGTTGCCAACCGAGTTAATACTTGCCGAATGGGTGTTAGTTTCGAATCTTCTTTTGTCTTTAGTATCATCAGGGAAAGAGTTTTCTCTTTCCCTGGTTCTGAATCAACAGGTTCTGTAGCCATCTGCGTTCCTTGTATAACTGAGTGTATTAGTCTAATAAAACAAGGTATAAAACATGGAATTATTAACAATCCTGCAAATGCCCCCAATATAACAATCCCGATTTTAGTAAGCCAATCACCTCCCGTAAAGTTTTCCCAGAATCCTTCTAGGTCGACTCCAGTCCAAGTCTGAACTGGGACATGTGCAATTTTCTTCATTTCTTTTACAAGTTCATTTACAGCTTCCCCTTCATCATCAATTTCTAAACAACAATTACTAAGGTTAAACTTCCCACAAACACCTCCCTCTTGTGCTAGCAAATAATCCAAGGCTAAGCGATTTTGGTACAAAGCAGTTCTCATCTTGGTATTTTGTCTCGCATTGTTTTCCATATTTGAGGATTACTAATGTTGCTCTCCATAGCCTCCCATGGCCATCGTTCACCTTGGCTTGTTCCACCACAAACATAACAATTAGTTACATTTAATGACTTAGCAATGTTTTCAGCAAGATTTACAAAGAGATTTTTAGCAACTGTGGGAATTTCATATTCCACTCCTGTTTCTATTTCATGATAAAATGAGTTAAATAGTAGTCTGTGCTGTACCGATTCCCTTATTCTTTCTTTTATTTCGATATTATAAACCAAAGTCTGGGAACTTACCCGTCCCCTCCTAGTAGTTCCTACGCACTGGCTGCAGTTGTTTGCCATAACCAGAGTCAAGGAGCTTACCCCAAAGAGGACCAGAAGCGGTCCGGTCAGGGCCATAGTGATCGGCGGTCACAGCCCGAAGGGGTTGCAGCCCTTGGCAGACCTTTCAAGCCGCACCACTCGTTCCCCTCCGGTCTTGCCCTCTTCCTTAATCTTTTAAGGGGTAACCTTTAATCAAGAAGCACTCTTTGATTAAATTGACAACAATAAAGCCTAACCCATGGTAGGTTATATAGGGGAGTGGTGGCCCCACAGCGAATGCACAAAAATTCTAAACTGTTTCCTAGATCCTTGACTTCTTTTTTGGAAAATGATATATTTTAAAACATGTAGAACACTTTGCCCTTAAAAATAAACAGCACCGTTTACACAATGGACTAAATCACCTTTCCTAATAGGTATTTATCCCTGTCCACTAATTCTACAGGAGTAGTTACAATGAAATTCCCACAGCAACTTGGCTTATGCTTCTTGATGAAGGTCTCTTTAAGTTCGGCTGATGGTTAGCTTGGCTTCTCCGGGCTCAGATGTGACTCTCCACTCCTTCACTGGACCTTTCACTCACGACACATGTGTCAAATCCTAATGGTGGTGTTTGAGCCATCATCCCAATCTCTCGTAGTTCTTTTAACCTTTTTCCAATGGATATTATATATTTTTGGATACTATAATCTTCAACCACATTGTTCCCCAGGGGCATCCCTTGGGAGTAAGGCATTCCATATAACATTTCATATGGCGATAATCCAGTCTCACTGTGTGGCTTAGTTCTTATGTTTAATAGTGCCAATGGTAGGCATTTCGTCCAGGACATCTGTGTCTCAATCATTAATTTAGCCAATTGCTGTTTTATTGTTTGATTCATTCTTTCTACTTTCCCTGAGCTTTGTGGGTGCCACGGAGTGTGGTATTCCCATTGAATACCTAATGATTGACATAATAATTTTATTATTTTAGAAGTAAAATGTGCGCCCTGATCAGAATCAATATACTGGATTATCCCATATCTAGGTATTAAGTGTTCTAATAAGATTTTTACTACCATCTGTGCCGTAGCTCGCGCTACAGGGTAAGCTTCTACCCATTGTGTTAAATGATCTACTAGTACTAGTAAATATTTTATTCTCCCTACCTTAGGCAATTCAGTAAAATCGACTCGTATTCTTTCAAAAGGTCTATAAGCTGTTTTCCTTCCTCCCGTGGCTGCTTGTCGAAACACTTTCTTGTTTACTTTTTGACAAGTTAAACATCCTCGCCTGATTTGCTTTGCTATTTCAAAAATCCCAATACAGCCAAATTGTTTAAGGAAATGATCACTTATCGCCTTTGTACCCCAATGTGTTTGTGTGTGTAAGCGTTCTAATATTTGCCTGGCATAAGCTTTTGGCAACATCTCTCGCCCGTCGGGCAGCATCCATTTTCCCTGTTCTAACTTAGCTCCTATTTTCTCTAATTTTGCCTGTTCCTCAGGGGTAAATTTCTTTTCTTTCTCCTCTAGTTCTTTTTCACTAATGTCTCCTTGTACTTGTACTACATTAATTTTAGCGACGTGAGTCCTCAGGGCTGCTTCCTGGGCCTCTCTATCGGCTAGGTTATTCCCTCTGGTTCGATAATCTAATCCCTTTTGGTGTCCTCTCACATGTACCACTGCTATCTCCTTTGGTTTTCTTAACGCCTTTAAAATTTTCACTATTAGTTCTTGATGTATTAGATTCCTTCCTTGGGTATTAATTAAACCTCTTTCCTCCCAAATTTTTCCAAAAGTGTGGACTACTCCATACGCATATTTAGAATCCCAACTCTCTGGGCACGGCCAGCCAGCCAGTTTTTAACCCAGCAAAGAGTACACTCGTCTATGCCATGGATCGCCAGCTTCTCCAGGAGAATGCTGTGGGGGACGGTGTCAAAGGCCTTGCCAAAGTCCAGACAGACAACGTCCACAGCCTTCCCCGCATCCAGAAGGCGGGTAACATGGTCACAGAAAGCGATCAGGTTGGTTAAGCAGCACCTCCCTTTCCTAAAGCCATGCTGGCTGGCCCCGATCCCTTGGCTGCCCTGCGCTTGCCGTGAGAGCTCACTCGAGATGATCCTCTCCATGATCTTTCCTGGTACCGAGGTCAGGCTGACAGGCCTGTAGTTCCCCGGATCCTCCTTCCGACCCTTCTTGTAGATGGGCGTCACATTAGCCACCCTCCAGGCATCTGGGACCTGCCCTGTTGACCAGGATTGTTGATAAACGATGGAGAGAGGCTTGGTGAGCTCTCCCGCCAGCTCCCTGAGTACTCTTGGGTGAATCCCATCCGGCCCCATAGACTTCTGTGCGTCTGGGTGCAGAAGCAGGTCATTGGCTACTTCCTCCTGGGTTATGGGTGGGTTGTTCTGCTCTCCATCCTTATCTCCCAGCTCAGGAGGCTGAACACCCTGGGGATAGCTGGTGGACATGGCCAATTCCATACCCGGACGCAGCAGCCGGGCTTGTCTGGGGCACGGGCAGGGCCCTGCTGCCCTCCAGGCAACCCCAGGGCTTCTCCGGCCCTCTCAGGAGCATGAGCTGGGCCAAGCGGTCCCCACCAAGAGCCCCAGGGCCTCTCCCGGGCCTCGCAGGGCCCCACGGAAGGCCCAGTGGGGCCTTCTGCTGCTGAGCAGAGCGGCAGTTCCTCCCCCAGGCACGCTCGGGGCGCCGGGAGGGGTGGAGAGTGGCCCCACCAGTGGTGGCAGCCCCACAAGAAGGCCAGAGGCACTGGAAGCAGAGCAACTGGCAGCACAGGCAAACCCAGAGGTAAACCCCTCTGGGCTGCTCAAGTATGGCAAGATATTGCTGACCCGCTGGGGAAACTAGTGGTGAAAGTACATCACGTAGGTGCCCACACACCCATGAGTCGAGCCACCGAAGAACATCGAAATAATCAGCAAACCCACCTAGAACCGGAAAAAGAGACCTTGAAAGCTCAGCGTGAGGACGTCTTTTCTTGCCTGTAATCTCACAGGGGCAGCGAATGTGTCACGCGCACAGCGGGCAGCGTCTTCACTAGAGCAAGAAGCGACCACTGACACCCACCTCCAGTGACACTGCCAGAGCTCTGCCACGCAAAACACACAACAGAAACGTGCCCCGTGCATTCGACAGCAACAGTTAACGTGTGCTTAGGGAAGCACGAGAGCGGTCAGACAGGGCGCGCGCATCGGGTTGTGCCCACGGATCAGGCCTACCTGTCCCAGTCCTTTCATGTGATTCGTAGCACTTGAGAATTTCCTCATAATCACCTAAAGCCATTCTGAGAGCAACGGGGACCTGGCAATTCTTCTCAGCCCCTGCGAGGAGAAACTGCAGCCGGCCTTTGGGCTTCTCCACGCTGAGCAGACTCTGGAACGGAAAACGCATTTACTGCAGCCCAGCGCGGGCCGGGGCGGGGGGCGACCTGCGCTGATGACCAAGCGCTACACCCCCAGCGGGAAATTCACCAGACGGGGCAGCCCGAGCGCCCGCAGGCCCCGGGCACAGGCGGCTACCGTCTAACGGGGGCTCCTGGCTAACGCTTGCCAGCGAGAGCGGGCGACTGCGCTGCCGAAGAGGCAAGCACGCCCGACCCGGCGGTATCCTCCGCGGGGCAACGAACGAGACCCAAGGAGACGCCGCCGCCGCCGCCGCCGCCTCCTTTCGCGGGCCCGCCCGCGCGGCCCGGCGAAAGGCGCCCAGCCCCCCCAGAGTCCTGCCGCCAGCAGACCCGCCGGGAGCCGCTAACGGGCTGCGGGGCAGCGGGGCCCGGAGGCTACACTCACCGGCTCGGCAGCCGCCTCCCGGGGCGGCCGCTGCCGTTCAAATCTCTTGCCGCGGCGCCCGCTTCCGGGTAGGACGCCCGAGAGGCCAATCACCGCGCGGCGCTGGGCCGGAACAGGCGGAGACGCGCGGTGCATGACGGGAGGAAGGTCGAGGAGGAGCTGGGCGTGCGGGCGTCGCCATGGCGGGAGGGTCTCCGCTGCCCAGGCACCCGGTCCCGACAGGTGACGGGGAACAGCGCCCGCTCCCCCCGGGAATGCTGCCGCTCCCTACCGCCGGTGGGGGCTGGCGTGGGAGCCGCGCCGCCGGGCCTGCCGCCGCGCACAAGATGGCGCCCGGCCTACGGCCCCGGGGAGACTACGGCTCCCAGAACGCTCCGCGGGCCCGCCGTTCCCTGAGGGGAGGCCCTTCCCGCCGCCAGGCCCGGCCCCGCCCGCTCCGCTCACGGCAGCGCCCGGCGCCGGCCCCGAGCAGAAAGACGGGGGTTGCGCTGTTAGGTCCGGGCGGGGGCTGACGGTCTGCCTTGGCTGCGGGCGGCCATTCCCCTGCCAGGCCTTTGACCTCCCTGCGTACAGGCGTGTCGGCCTAAAGCCACGAGCAGAACAGGAAGAAGCAAAAAATGAAAAGACGACGGGTGGAACATCTTACTTCTGTAAAATGTTTGTCCTTTGGAATCCTCCCGGACACATTGCATCTTTCCTGAAGAAAGACCTACGTTTCTAAGAGAAAGTTTCAGTTCTCTCCTGAGTAACAAAGGCGAAGAAGGCTGTTTCAGGGACAGAGAGAATGGGGCCGTTCTTTTAGGGCGAGGCAGATGGTATCTCTTCTGGATGGGGCAGAGCCAGCGCTACCCATGCCAGAGCACTCAGTGCGACACCTTTTCCCTCCCTCTCTCCCTCAGCTACTTGGCCGTGGGGCTGGCGGGAGGCTTGGGATGAACCAGCCCATCAGCCGCGGCGGGGGATGGCACGGCCTCCCGCCCATCAGGCTGCGGGGAGCCACCAGCTCTCTGCAGGGAGTAGTCCAAGGCTTTAGCCCAGCGTCAGCACAGCAGCTCTGGCCATTCTGGCCACCGGCGAGCTCTGGTTGCCGGCAGAGCTCACGGTCCCTGCAGCCAGGGCGCTCAGTGTGACGCTTTTTCCCTCCCTCTCTCCCTCAGCTACTTGGGAGCCCCTTCTTCCCGTCTGAGATGAACGACTTTGTCCTTGCCATCTTGAAAAACATGGCAGACCCAAGGGTCTCTGACACCCTGCTGGTTGGCAGGGTGCTGGAGCTGGTCTTGAGAGGCTCGTGCTCAGAGCTATACGGGGTAGGCAGTGTGCAGCCGGGTTGCCCTGTGCGCGTGCCCTGCGGGGGCCGTTCCCCCCGCCCCGAGGCCAGGGCTTGCAGCACCTGACGGGCATCCCTTGAGGCCAGCAAAGGGCAGCAGGAGGGCAGCAGCTCTTGGTGTCAGCAGGGGCCATAGCTGTGCTCCAGCCCGCTGTCTCCAGTAGGTCAACGACCTCGTGGAGGTCATCGATAGGCACCTGGTCTGCGTCAGCAGGATGCTGCTCCAGGACATCCTGACGTTCACCCTTCCCTGGCTGGCCGACATCGACAGTTATGAGGTGGTCACTGGCCTGCTGAGGGTTTCCCGGCCCTGTGACAAGTATGTGGCCCGTCAGCCTCAGGGGCAGCTCAGGACCTCCGGGGCCTGCCCAGGCAGAAGGGGTGGTGGCCGAGGTGGCCCTGCTGACAGTGTGCTCTGGCTCTGCAGCACTGCCAGGGCCACGTGGAACACGCTGTCCTGTGAGCCCAGCCTCCTGGCCGACCTGCTGAGGATGCTGCTGAGGCTGCTGCTGGACGGTCTCCAGCCCCTCTGGCCCTCTCCATCCACCCCCAAACCCGTCCTTCCTGGGGCGCCTGGCCCAGGGCCCTCGGGCCGCAGCCGGGCAGGGCAGCGCGTGCCGCTCGGCCCCGCAGCGCGCAGGCATGCCGCCTGCCCCGGCCCTGCTGCCCTCGGCAGCCCCACTCCCTGGCCGCCGCCCCCGGCCGGCTCAGCAGCGGGGAAGCTGATAAAACTGAGAAGATGATTGAGAAAAAGGGGACACTGTTTGAGAAACTGTCTAGGATGGAAGAAACATCCCGCTTTTCCCCTGCATGGACCCATGTCGCAGCCATTAGGAGAAGATGCCCTCCTACGAGACCGACTTGGAAGGAAAAGAAGACACTACGAGACACCTTGTGGTTTTACCTCGGTGCCTATGGAGAGGACCTGAGTAAGTGGGATGAAGGACCTACCTTGGCCCTACAGGCACTAGTTGCAAGGTAAAACAGATAGAAGAAAGAATTCTTCCAGGAGGGTGGCTGCTCCAGTGCCCAGGGAGCAGTTCTCTGGTCCGGGTCGGAACTCATCTGCTAACTGTAGATGTTGTCCTCAACATTAGAGGTGCCCTGCCTCCAGCCAGGAGGGGGAGAGGGATAACCGAGTTTATTGGGCTGTGTGGATTCGATGTCCTCGTGTATTAGAGCCACAAAAGCATAAAGACATGGTGGACAGCGGTGCACAGTGTACCCTATTGCCATTGACTCATAAAGGGACAAAATCTGTTGCTGATTCTGGTGTGACAGGTCTCAAGAACTGACTGTACTTCGGCCAAAGTGAGCCGAACTGGGAATAAATGGCGGAAGCGCTCCATTGTGAGTGGCCCAGACGCTGCGTGCATCCTTGGCGTAGACTTGCTCAAGAGAGGGTATTTCAAAGACCCGAAAGCGTATCGGTGGGCTGTTGGTATAGCAGCTGGAGGGACTGAGGACATTACACAGCTGTCTGCCTTTCCAGGGGCCTTGCTCGGAGCTCTTTGGTCCGGGGATCGGAGGTTCTCCCTGAGAATCCCTCGGTGCCGGATGGAGGCCCTGCAATTCCAAGGATCTGTCGAGATTCAGAGGCAGAGTCCCATCTGGGTCGCCAGAAACTGTCACCGAAATCGGGAATGAACTTCTTAACACCGATGTAGTCTTAAGAAGCAGGCATTCTTTTATTCAGCACCGGGGACGTGGGGGATCTCTCCACCTGACATGTCCACTGAATGTGAGATTCACAGAGACTTACATCCATACAGAATATGCGTGGTCGTTACATGTCTCAGCACTCATTGCCACGTTCATTACATTTCCAGAACTCATCTCCATATTCACATCCCCTTGGCACATGCACATTAGCTCCGTTAGGGGCTTCATGGTAGGTCTTGGGTGGTTCCTAGTGGTGTACGGTGGCTGGTTTGAGCTGATAATAGAGGAATCTCTTTGTGTGGACTGGGGAAGATAAATGCAGCAGCTTTTGCAACTCCCCCATTTATTTTGCGAGCTTGTTATCGGTCCCTCCAGTCTCTTCGGGGATGTGGTATTCTTCGCTGTTTGTTCTTCACAAGGAGCTACGTTTACCTATTTACCAGACTCAGTCCCTGGTTGTAACCCCGCTGTGTGAGCCGATGCGGGCAGGACGCAGGAACAACCACAAAACCACGGATGAAAGGCAAAGAACAAGTTTCTTCTCGATACCTCACAGACCAGGGAATCTCCGAAGCAACACCCGGGCAGAGGCACGGAAGCAGGGACTGCGGGCACCGTGGAGTGAGAGAGAGTCCTTGTTAGCAAGAGCCCTTGGCAGCGAGAGAGTCCTTGTGAGCAAGAGCACGCACGGACTCCCTGTTCTGCCTGGCATTTAAAGGGTTCAAACAGGCATCGTTTTCCCACTGTGCTTTGATCTTCTTCAGCACCAGGCCAGGATTCTCAAGTGGCTGGATAAGGTGTCCCTGAGTCCATCACAGGTTTATGTTATCGAAGTGCAAGTGTTTTTCTTGCAAGCGTCCGAGACTGAATAACAATTAGTGTGATATATGTGTTTTCCAGCACCCAGCTGTGAGTCACTTGAGCGTATTAACAATCCTCCTCACCGATCTTCTGTTGCTTTCCCACGACTGCCCTCCCTGCAATGGACCTTATTGTGCACCCAACTTAGGAGACAAATCTTCTACACCAATCTGAGTCGCAGCAACATTATTCTTTTTCTTCTTTTTTATGTTTGTCCTTTTTCTGTCTCTGGTTTCAGTTGAGGCTGTTTGGTTTTGCCATCTTCCCATGAACCTGCACTCGGTAAATGCATGTGTACTTTGGGTTTCCCCAGTTGCTCTTCACAAGGAGTTTGAGATAGGAGAAGGCTCTGGGATGCGGGGCGTTCTGCGAGGAAAAGAGGGAAGAGGAATCGGAGGTGTTAAGAGCCACAATGCAGTCAAGGTATCTCCCCCCACCAGCCCTGCTCCTGCTCAGGAGCAAGCTCCTGACAGTGGGTGGGAGCGGCTGTGGAAACCTGAGGCTGGCTCTGGTAGCGGGGTGCTGGGGAGGCTGGGGACACGGGGAGGGGGAAGGCACCTGGCACCCTCTGCATGGGCCCGGCTGGGGCTCAGCCTCCCTCCCCTCTGCCTCTTCTTCTGCGCCTCGCTCTGTGCCGGCAGAGAGGCCGGGGAGGTGCTCCTTTGCGTGGGGCAGCTGGTGTGACACCCCCCCGAGCTCCCGCTGTCTGCTCTGCCCGCTTTCCTGCGGGCAGGCGTGAGAGCAGCGGGAGAGAAGGGGCATGCTATGCTGGGAGGAGAGGACACCGTCCAGCCTGCCAGCAGGCCACGGGATGGAGCCAGGGCGCTCCCCGACGGCTTTCTCCAGCGGGCGTCCCTGTTTCTCCACGGCACAAAGACGTTGCTCGGGTGCAGTGGCTGCGTGTGCAGCGGGCTCTGCTGAAGGCAGCCAGGGATCTCTTGGGACTCATGCTCCCACGGGCCTGACCTTGCCCTCACTTTCCTTTTGCTAGCACCACCGCGTGCCACTCAGCCCTCCCAACCCCACCAGCTCTCTCCTGGCGGTGACCCAGGCCCCCTCTGCCCAGGGAGAAAGCATTCACGCTCCTCCTGCCATGGCCCTGCAGGCAAACCTGCTTTGCTCCCTGGCATCTTCCCCCAACACCGTGCGTGCATCGCACCTTCAGAGGGAAGGTCTGAATGGCCTCTTTTGCCACATCGTACATGAAGGTCACCAGGAGAGTTTCCTCTTCTCCGTCCACATCCACTCCCTGTGGGGCAAAGCACAAGGAGAGCAGCTCAGACTCGTCCCGACAAAGAGGGAACGTAGGTGCTGGGTCAGCCCTGTTACCTACCCACCCTCCCCTGGGGCTCTAGCCCTAGTCTAGCCCTGGTTACGGTGGAGCTCAGGCTCCGCTTGAGTTTTAGTCAAGAACCCTGAGCTGCTTGGCCAGAACAAGTCTTAAGAGGGAGGAGACCTCTAGAGCCCTTAGGAGGAGACTCCTAGAGCCTCACCAGGGCCCTGCAGTGCTCAGGAGACCGGGACTCCAACCTCAGAGGAGGCACAAAAGCAAGGAAGACCCTGTCATGGCTTTCCCCCAGGACCAGATCCGCACCAGAAGCACCCAGCAGAGACTTACAAAGACAGCGATGTCCCTGGGGGCGCTGGTGACGGTCCCAGATGGAGAGACTTCTTTGGAGATGTGCTGCACAGTGATGGCAGTCAGGTGGACTCGCGCTGGCAACCTGATGACCACCTGGCCCTGATGCCCTGGGAAAGGCCAGCAGTTTCCCGGGGAAACATCCGGCTGCAACCAGAAAGCCAGAGCAATGAAGCGTGAGAGAGTGTTGGGGCCAAGACAACTGCCCACGTAGCTTGAAGCGTAGGCACCGGTGTGTCTGTGGGGTCTATTTCAGCTTGAAAATGAGGTGTGTGTGAGGAAGTGGACAGAAGCAGGAGGCCTCCTTCCCTGACCGACCTTTGCCAGGGCTGTCAGTATTATGGAGCAGAGGAGAACAGCGGTTACGAAACCACTCTAGTCAGGGCCTTGCAGAAACACATCCCTGCCCAGGGGCTCTGCAGGGCACCCCCCACCTCTCGCCTCCCACCCCCAAGACGGCGCAACACTGGACCGAAGGGAGAGCCCTGAGGTCAGTCTCCAACTTCACAGGAAGAAAGGAAAGAATTCCCTCTCGATTTCTGTTACAATACCTGCAAAATGCGATCGGGACTGCGGGGAGTGCAAAAGAACTCAATAAACCTCCAGAACCAGTCGTTTTTGCAGGTGTAGGTCTCCGAAGTTCTCTGCAGGTCAATGCTGGCACCTGCAGGGAAGGGAAAGCAGACGACTGCAAGAGGCCACAGACGAGGAGGGCTTGGTGCTCAGACACTATTTCTGACACCGCCGGCCAGCTGCGCTTCTGTCAGTCCTGTCCTCGTCCCAGGCTGGTGGGCTGCCCGGCTGCCCAGCCGCGCAGGGGAATGACAGCGGCCACGTGCCTGGTGACTGCTGCACTCCCAGCGCCAGCAGGAGAAGGTCTGAGGGTTCTGGGAGACAGACGGTGCCCATGTGAATGGCAGCAGACCCAAGCTGAGGGCTTGCTGCGTGGGCAGCCAAGGACGGCCCGGCCATCTCCTTTTCCAATGCTGAGGAGAGGAAGAGAGCCCCTCCGTCCGCACAGGAACACGTGCGGGGGCAGCGCCAGAGGCAGCGTGAGGATGCCGAGGGCAGGGTTGGGAGGGAGTCTGAGAGAGCTGCTCTGCCACAGCCTTGCCCTGGGACCCCCCAAGCATTTCAGCTCCCCCACTTTGGAGAGCAGCGCCTGGAGCGCAGGCGCCTTTGGGGAGGGCTGCAGACAAGCGCAGGGCAAGGGGACGTGGCTGCTTGTGTCCATACCAGAGCTTTGCAGGGCCCAGTCAGACATCTCCACGTAGGCTTCCAAAGCCCTCTCAGATGCTGCCTGCTTCATTTCCTCGACTTCCTGGGAACGCCATAAACAAACAGAGAAAAGGAGCACATCAACGTTCAGCGTGGCTACTAGCGCCCGGAGCGGCAAAGGGCCACTGTCAGAAAGGCAAGGCAAACCCTCTCCACGGAGCTGCAGGACTGAGGAACAGTGTCTGTGTCCACAGCCATGGCCACGGCCCCGAGGTGGGTTGATGAGGGTCCCCACACCCTCGTCCCCATCCTCCACACTCTCCAGGGCAGGTGGAAGGTGGACTCAAGCCCTGCCAGCGATGGCTGGCCCCCCGTGAGCGTGCCTGGGTCCCACCCCTGCCTGAGGAGCCCAGCCAGAGCAGCCAGAGGTGCTGGCGTGCCAAGGGAGTCCTGCGCTGCCTGAAGCGGCCGGTGAAAGTGGGGCCGGAGAAGGGCCTGTGCAGCCCAGGAGGCCCCTGGGGCAAAGGCTGGCTGACTGCAGTCAGCAGTCCCACACACCCACAGCCCCAAGGGCTTCTGCCCAGCCAAGCCTCCTTCCCCAACACGCCGCAGCACCTGCTTCACGCTGCTGATCTCTGCCCTCAGCCGAGCCACCTCCTCCAGCATTAGCTGCATCTTTTGAGTTTGCTGCGCCATTAAAACCGGGCAGTTCCTGCAGGAACCAGGAAAGCAGATGTTGTCAGAGAGCTGCCCACCCCACTGGGAGCCTCTGAGCTCAGCAAGGAGGAGAGACACGCGTGCGTTCCCTGCTTTGCCAGCGCTTCCCTTCCGCAGCAGCTGGCGCAAGAGGCAAAGGCAGGAAGGGCCGTGCGGGAGCCCCGGCTCTCAGGCAAATGGGTGCAGGGACACGAGGTCGTCTGACCCTTCTGCACAGACCCAATTCCAGCTCAGGAAACATCGCTTACCTCAGGGGCTTCAGGCCTGGCAGCGAGGTCCCGCAGTAAACAGCAGCTGCAATTCACATCAGCAAGAGACAGTTATTTTACCGGGGGTGCTGGCGATGCCTGCAGTGGCGTTGTCTGTCCCTGTTGCCTTGGGGCTGGGGCAGCAGGTGAGCTGAGGAGGCGGGGGACGTGGGGTGCAGGGAGAGGACACACCTCTGACTGGGGGCAAAAGCCCGGGCTTGAGCGGACTGCGCAGCCGTGATCTTCAGGTGTGCTCGGTGCCCCAGAGCTATTCCCCATTTCCCCTCACTGCCCCAGTGAGCACCGAGACCAGGCTGCTGGGCGAGGAGAGGTACCTCTCCATCGGTCCCCCTGCATGGCCCCTGCCCTCTGGGAATCCCCAGGTCAGGCTTGCAAAGAGCTACCCCCGTCTCTCGCAGAGGTGCCGACTAAGTGAGCCCTGTGGTCCGGTAGGCAGGGCAGCAGTGTGACTGGGAGGCTACCAGTCTTACTGGGAGCCCAGAAGGCAGTCCCACTCAAGGACTTGCCTGGGAAGCACTTGGGCCACGGGAGTTTCCGCACATACTGGCCCAAAAGGAAAGGTGGCGTCCAGCCCAGCCAGGCTGTCGCTCTCAGATGGTTGCTCATGAAAACTCACCAAGAGCCAGGGGGAGCAACAAGAAGACTTGCAAGAACGCCTTCTTCTGCAGGGCCATCTTTTGCCTGAAAAAGAGGGAGTCCTGGTGCTGTCATGATCCAAGCCTTGGACAAACCCCTTCACAGGCGGATTTCCCTTTTCAGGCCAAACAGACACCGTTTTGGAAGCCTGCTGCTGACAGAGAACTGACAGAGCAGCGTCCAGCAGGAACACGATTTCTGTCCACATCGTTCAGCGCTGCCGGCAGCTCTTCCCCAAAGGAAGGTCTCCAGGAAGATCATCCCAGGAAGCAGACGTCGAGCACACGAAGAGTGCTTTCCAGCAGTCTTTCTGGTGCGGACCTTGCTCTCCCTCTGGCTGAGGAAGCAGGCCTGTTCTCCCTTGCCATCACACACATCCCTCTTAGGGCAAGTGTTTTCCCGCAGAGCTGGGAAGCGCAGGAGCCTTGTCCGCCTTTCCTCCCAGAGGCCTCCACAGACCGGCGTGGTCTCTTGCCTGAGCTGGGGAAAACCCTTGCCCTGCGGAGGCTTGGCTCTGCACCCGAGCGTCTGGCTACGGGGCAGTTTGTCCTGCCGCAGCCAAAGCTTGGGGCTGCAGCAAATGGCTGCCAAGGGGCTTTGCTCTTGGCTCCCCTGAGAATGGCCACAGCACGAGCAGCGCCCAAGCTGAGGCGCCCCACTGGGAGCCCCGGGCTGCTGGCTGGGGAGCACCCTCTGCTCTGCCCTTTGCTGGCACCGGCCCTCAGACACCCCCGTTCTACCCCCCATCCGCAGCAGAAACATGTCGTACGTACGCGGCCAAGAGGCACATGCTCAGCAGATGTCTCCACAGAGAGACCAGGGCAACAGCCAGAAGGCAAGGAAGGCTGAAGACCGTCCCTGGGCAAAGAAACCAGAGAAAAGTTAAGCCTGCCCCTTGAGATCTCTTCTCTAGGATGCCCAGCCAGGCATATTTCAGCTCCGTGTGGGGAGGTGGGCACCGAGTCCCAGGCACGCCCTCCCCGGGGCAAAGAGCAGGGCAGCCTACACTGGACAAGGGGATGGAATGCACCCTCACTAAGTTTGCAGGTGACACCAAGTTGGGTGGGAGTGTCGACCTGCTTGAGGGTAGAAAGGCGTTGCAGAGGGATCTGGACAGGCTGGATCGATGGGCTGAAGGCCAGTGGCATGAGGTTCAACAAGGCCAAGTGCCAGGTCCTGCACTTGGGTCACAACAACCCCATGCAGCACTACAGGCCTGGGGAGGAGTGGCTCGAAAGCTGCCCGGCAAAAAAGGACCTGGGGGTGTTGGTCGACAGACGGCTGACTATGAGCCAGCAGTGTGCCCAGGTGGCCAAGAAGGACAACAGCATCCTGGCCTGTATCAGGAGCAGTGTGGTGAGTACGACTAGGGCAGTGAACATTCCCCTGTACTCAGCACTGGTGAGGCCCCACCTCAAGTGCTGTGGCCAGTTTTGGGCCCCTCCCCACAAAAAAGACATTGAGGCACAGAGAAGGGCAACGGAGCCGCTGAGGGGTCTGGAGCACAAGTCTTGTGAGGGGCGGCTGAGGGAGCTGGGGCTGTTTAGCCTGGAGAAAAGGAGGCTGAGGGGAGACCTCGCTCTCTGCAACTCCCTGAAAGGAGGGTGTAGAGAGGTGGGGGTCGGTCTCTTCTCCCAAGTAACAGGCCATAGGACAAGAGGAAACGGCATCAAGTTGTGCCAAGGGAGGTTTAAACTGGACATTAGGAAAAATTTTTACACAGAAGGGGTTATTAAGCATTGGAACAGGCTGCTCAGGGGAGTGGTTGAGGCACCATCCCTGGAGGTGTTTAAAAGACGCGTAGACATAGTGCTTAGTGATGAATTTTGTCACAGTTAGGTTGATGGTTGGACTAGATGGTCTGAAAGGTCCCTTCCAACCTAGGCAATTCTATGATTCTACGATTCTCCTGCCACTTGTGACAACTGGCCCGAGCTCTGGCACAGCGCGGCTCTCCACGTTCACCCCGGAGGACTTTGGAGCAAGCAGCAGTGCTGAGCTTACTTGCGATTTCTGTGGCCTTGTCGCGCCCCTCGGCAGGCCCTTGAGCGGCTGAGCCGGCAGGTGAAGGGCGCATCACCAGCTCCACGCCAGCGCTCGGGTCCCTGTGGGAGGACAAAGACAAATGCCGGCTACCCACCGTCCCCAGGCCGCGGGAGCTGAGGCGGGGAGGAGTAGCCTGAGCGGAGGCCCCTGCCAGAGGAAGGGCTGTCCCAGCAGCAGCGAGAGCGGGCAGCAGGGCTGGGGTCCCCCTCCTTTCCCCACCCTTTGCGGGACAGGCCTGCCCCGGGAGAAGAGGAGGCGAGCTGGCAGCAGCAGTCCCCCGCCCCGGGAAGCCCGCCCGGCAGCGCAGCCCCGTTCTCACCCTGCCGGCCGTTGGTTTCCCTTGGTCCCCAAGGAGCCTTTGGAGGCCCCTGGGCGTCTTGTCTGGGGGGCCTTTCTCCTCGCCATCTCGGGCAAAGGCAGGCTCCCCGCTGAGCCCCAGCAGCGTGTCCTGTCCCCAAAACCAGCTCCAGCAGCAGCCTCTCGCCGCAGCCAGCAGGAGCCTGTCCAGGGCCGCAGCCACAGGGCAACTGTGGGCTCCTGCCCCACACGCCACAGCGCTGTGCGGGCAGCCAGCTGTGACCTCACAGTGGTGTCACCTCTGACGTCATGCTGGGGCTGCCCAGGGCTGAGCAGGGCGGGGAGACCCTGTGCTCCTTCCTTCTCCTTGCGGGATATTAATTGTTCAGCATAAATACATACGTTTTAAGTAGAATAAATGATTTAGGATTATCATTCGGTGTGATTTGTGCTGCTTGCTTAGCTCTACTTAGCATGAGGTGCTGGATTTGCTGAAACCTTTAGGCTGGAAAAGAATCCAATGAGATGTTAGAAGACACCAGACCAAAAATCATCACCATTGGCCCCCTCCTTGCTGTGCTTCTGGAAGTCTCCAGGGAATGTCCTGCAGTGATCTGCAGCTGTGAGCAGCCCTCAGCCACGCAGAACCCTCTCAGCAGCAGGACCTTGCCCCGCCGGGGGATGCTCCTTCCATGCAGAACTTCTCCCCACAGTGATGTGGTGGGCTTCCCAGGCAGGCTGAGAGCTGACCCTGGCAGGTGGCAGAGTCCCTGCCCCGGCACACAGACCCCTGGGGTGCAGGGAGCCTGCTCTGAAGGACAGCCCTGGGCACCCCTGGCTGCACACCCACCTTCACAGCTATTCAAAGTGCCTGACAAGAGCTCCCACATGTACAGATCCCGTAAGCTGTGGCTGTGCCAGCTTTAGGAGATGCCTCCAGCAACTCCGCCTGCAGTGCCCTGCACCCGCAGACTTACCCTGTCAAGGGCTGCAAAGATTTCTCCTCCAGTGAGCTCTCAGTCGTCCTCCCAATCCTGACACCTTCAAGCTCTCTCTCTGCCTTGCTCATCTCCCTGAGACACCCTGGCAGTGCCCTCAGCCCTGCTGCGCTTGGCAGAGGAGCTGCTCCCGGGCAGAGCTGTCTCTCTGCAGCGCTGCCCGCTTGCCGTGAGCTCCCTCCATCCCAGGAGCCCAGCCCAGCTCAGACGCAGAGGACCAGCCCAAGGAGTTTTAATGACCCCTCTGGTGGGTTCGAGGCCGAGTCCGTGAACCTCCGACGCTGCGAGGAAGTCGAAGGAACCTCTCAAGGAGTCAAAGTCGGGTTCAAACTCCAAAGTTTCTTGTGGTGTTGATGGGTCCCACTGAGGGACACCACTGAGGAATTGCCCCCAGGGTCCGGTTACAGCAGAAAACTGGAGGCAGCGATGGCAGGTCGGGAAAAGCAAGTTGAAGGTGACTCTGATGCTGGGTAAACGTGGATGTGTTTCATTAATGCAAAGGGCCAAGCCCTGACTCCATCGCCCAAAGGGCCAAGGCCTGACCCCCAGCCCCCAGGAAGGGAGATCCTCTCCCTCACTCCTTCCTCAGGGCTCTTCCTGGGACAGTGGGATGTGGAGATGTGCAATGCCAAGGGCAGGACTATGGTACGACACCTCCCAGGCTCCTGAGTATGGACAAGGAGGCAACGAGACCCCAGTGCTGGAAGGACTGGTTGTCTCAGAGGCATCAGTGGCAGAGACAACAGCCGTAGCCCAAGACATGAAGAGGTTGGCTCTGTTAGGGGACTTCCAGCTTTGCCACATCCCTCTATCTTCTCCACCACAGGCTGTCCTACGGTGTCCCATCACCTCTGCCTCTTTCCCTGCAGGCTGCAGTCATCCACCCGGCTGCCCCATCTTGCTGTCACCTTCCTTTGCTGAGATCTCTCCATCCTCCCTGGCTCTTCCTTGAAACACAAAGCCTTGGGCTGATCCAGACTCCTTCTGGGTGGCGTGTTGCACCACAGCACTGCCCTTGGAGTGACGTTTCTTTCTCCTCGTGGCCAGGCTGCACCTCCCCACCTGCATGTTGGGGAGTTCTTTCTTTCTCAGGCTGTTTTCCACTAGGAAGAAAAGCTCCGCCAGCTCTGAAAGCACCCTTCCAGCACGCTCAGGCTCCTCCTATACCGTCCCCAGTCTCCAAACCACTGAGCCCAGGGCTCTCAGCCTCTAGATACTGGTCAAGTGCTTGAGGCCTCCAAACCCTGTCTTGGGAGATCTCTGGGCTCTCTCCACAGTGTTTGCAGATGAAATCACAGTGGTCATAGGCCAAGAAAGATGGAGTGAGACTTTTTACCAGGGCCTGTAATAGCAGAACAAGGGGCAATGGCTTTACACTGGAAGAGGTTATATTTAGGTTGGCCATAAGGAAGAAATGCTTTATGATGAGCGTGGTGAGACCTTGGAACAGGTTGCCCAGAGCAGTTGTGGATGCCCCATCCCTGGACGTGTCCAAGGTCAGGAGCTTGGAGCAACCTGAACTAGTGAAAGACGTCCCTCCTCACGGCAGGGGGTTGGACTAGATGATCTTTTAGGTCCCTTCCAACCTGAACCATTCTATGATGCTTGGATTCTAATATGCCCAACTCCTCCTGCACAAGGCTGCAAACACCTACATACACCATATAGGGATGTGACCACTGACAAAAACCATCACTAAACCATGTCGCTAAGCACTACGTCTACCCGCCTAATTTTAAATACCTCCAGGGATGGTGATTCCACCACTTCCCTGGGCAGCCTGTTCCAATGCTTAATAACCCTTTCAGTGTAAAAAATTTTCCTGACGTCCAATCTAAACGTCCCCTGGTGCAACTTGATGCCGTTTCCTCTTCTCCTGCCTTCCTACCCTTGGGCAGGTCGACACTCACACCCAACTTGGTGTCATCTGTGAACTTACTGAGGGTGCACTCGATCCCATCGTCCAGATCATTGATAAAGATTTTAAAGCGAATCGGCCCCCGTACTGAGCCCTGGGGAACACCACTTGTGACCGGCCGCCCACTGGATTGAGCTCCATTCACCACCACTCATTGGGCCCGGCTGTCCCAGCAGTTTTTCACCCAGCGAAGCGTACGCCCATCCAAGCCATGGGCAGCCAATTTCTCCAGGAGAACGCTGTGGGAAACTGTGTCAAGAAGCTTTACTAAACTCCAGGTGAACAACATCCACAGCCTTTCCCTCATCCACTCAGCGGGTCACCTTGTTTTAGAAGGGGATCAGGATTGTCAAGCACGACCTGCCTCTCATGAACCCATGCTGACTGTGCCTGATCGCCTGGTTGTTCTTCATGTGCCACATAATGGCACTCAGGATGACCTGTTCCATAAACAGGATGATGTCTTCCAAGTTGCTCTTCCATGCGGATGATGTGGGAAGGGAGGTGCAATGACACGTGCAGAATGACAGCAGGACACCTCCCAGGCTCCCAGGTGGGGACGAGGAGGCCATCAGGCTCTTGTACTCCTTATAGGCATCAGTGGCAGAGGTGACAGTCACAGACACGGAGATTAAGACCTTGGATCTCTTGGGGGCTTTTCACATTTCAACAGCCCCACACTGTTGAAACCACCGCAGGCTGTCCTATTGTGTTCCACACCTGGGCATGTTCCCTGCAGGCTGCAGACGTCTCCCCTGCTTCTCCACCTTGCTCCCGCCTGAGCAACTCACTAAGCTTTCTGAAGTCTCGCCATCCTTCGGGGATATGTCTTTAGACACAAAGCCACGGGCTGATCCACATTCTTTCTGGATGGCCGCCTTTTCCACAGCGCTGCCCTTGGAGTGACGTTTCTTTCTCCTGTTTCCTGTTTAAACCTCCCAAGCTACAAGTTCTGGCATTCTTTCTTTCTCGTGCGGTCTCCCATGAAGAAGAAAAGCCCCATCATCTCTGAAACCGTCCTTCGAGCAACCCCTGTCCTGCCCAGAGCCTCTCCACCATGGGGCCAAAGGGGCAAAGAAGCCCACATTCCTCAGCCTCCCCACGCAGCGCATGTGCACTATACTGTAGGAATGTGTCTGAGAGAAAATGGTCACGTGAGCCAGCCTCCCTACTATGAGAGATTAGATTAAGGGCAAAACAGGTGGTAGAAAATGGAATTAGGACATGGGAAAAACGGGAACTGAGAAGGTAGAAAACATGTTGTGCTAATGACTAAGTAATTTACTATGTGAATTCTTGTAACCAATCTGATCTGTGAATGAACTGCATGGACAGCGCGTGAAAAGAGACTGTAAGCCAATCATATAGCTGCCGCTAGCGCGTGCTCTTATTGCCTGTCTAT
This sequence comes from Chroicocephalus ridibundus, assembly GCF_963924245.1. NCBI lineage: Eukaryota > Metazoa > Chordata > Aves > Charadriiformes > Laridae > Chroicocephalus > Chroicocephalus ridibundus. The sequence continues at coordinate 52,764 of NW_026961777.1, forward strand.
ATATACTCTGTGAAAACTTGAATAAAGGGAGAACGATCATACTCATATTGAGACTCCATCGTTACTCCGGGTCCATCTCCCACTCCGACATCCTCCGACATCTGGTAGCAGAGGATGGTTCAGCGCGACTGAGTTCTCCGAGACTGCGGTAAGCAGCTAGAGGAGGGGAGTGGGAAACTTCGGCTGGGAGACGTGCTGCTTGGGCGCATCAGCGGGAGCAGACAACGGCGTGAGGTCGCTCCTCACCTCCCAGGCGCAGCTATGGAAACAGAAGCTGCGGCCACACTACTCGCTGGGATCCTCTCTAAGGGAGGGATTGAAACACCAGCGAAACTGTTGCTCAAACTGATTAAGCCGGGGCAGGAGATGGGGCAACAAGTAACAAAAGAAGAAGGGGCTATATTAAGACTTCTCCTGCATATCCTCTCTAAGAGAGGGGTGAAATACGATGAGCGTATGCTCCGAAGGTTGTTAACCTGGTGCAGAGAGAACGGATTTGCACCAGAGCCCCAGACAGCTTTTAAACCAGAAATATGGGAGGCTGTTGGGAAAAAACTGTGGGAAATGATAAGTAAAGGAGACAAAGAGGCATCACCGTTAGCGACGACGTGGTGGTTGGTGTTATCGACCTTACAAGATATGAACGCGGAGCGAGCCACAGCAGCCGGGGCTTTTGCAGCATTACAACCCATGGGAGGGGGATCGAACAGGCCAGGTCCGAAGGTCCGGGACGATCCCCTGCTGATCCCCTCTGCTCCACCTGAGGCCGATGGAGGAGGCAGAATGTCAGCAGAGAAGGACAGAGCCGGAGCTGTTTGCTCCTGACATTGCCCGCCTCGCCCCCTCCCCTCCCCAGTCGTCTCCCTGAGATAGAAGTGCTGGTTTTGTATGTCTGCTGTGTAAGTGTGTGTGGGCGCCAGCTTATACCTGCTGATCAGCATGTGTGCTACTGTTTGCTTTTTGTTGTGTGCAGTGTCGTTAGGTGACTCCACTTGAGCAAGTGTTCTGCCCGGTGTGGTACTGTTTTCGTATGCATCTAGGGCTGACACTCCATCAAGTGAAGAAGTTTGTATATACACAGTGTTTAGACGTAAGGCGAGCGCACCCCAGGTAGATACACCAGGATGGGCTGTAGAACCGATGGAAGTCCTGAAATATTGGGGGAGTTTTCATGAGCCGACACGTTTACACTCTCGGGAACGGCTTGCCCATGCAGGGCGTATCGCTGGTTGTTTGTTGTTTGTCTATAAGGTCATGGTTGATTGGGAAAAGGAGTCGAGCCAAAATCTATAGGATGCTCTGTATGAAAATGAGAAACTTAAGGAAAAATGAGAAACTGAGCTCTTGTTGCAAAGGCAGACTTTTATGTCAGTCGTAAGTGATGGGAAAAAAAAAAAAAGAAAAAAAAAAAAAAAAAAGAAACCAAACAGGAACAATTAGATGGGAAATGTGCCACGTTAGCACAAAAGTATGCCTTACACATTACGAGAAAGCATCAGAAAAAGAGAAATAGGACACCTGGTTCAAAGCAGTACCATAGAGATATGTTTTTGGTTTTTTCCTATGTGTCTATGTTATTGCATGCCTTAGTAGATTGCTCTGTGTTATACCCTGCGAGACTAAAATGAACCCAGCAGAAGCGGTCTCTTGAGCAAGGGGGTGGAATATGGGAAAGCAACGGAAAATCGGCGAGGAGGACTGTAAATACACTCAAGGGACTCGCACCTGGGTGCTGGAAAACACAGATATCACACCAATTGTTATTCAGTCTCGGGTGCTGGCAAGAAAAACATTTGGATGACATAAGCCTGTAATGGACTCACAGACACCTTATCCAGCTGCTTGGGAATCTTGGCCTGTTGTGGAAGAAGATCAAAGCACAGCACCAGCAAGAACAGGGAGTCTGCATGCGCTCTTGCTAATAAGGACTCTTTTGCTGCCAAGGATTCGTGATAACAAGGACTCTCTTGCTGCCAAGGATAAGTTTAACAATGCTACTAGTACAGCTATTTCTGAGTTATCGCTAGATGTAGATAGTATTCGATATGCGATGTTGCAAAACAGAACTGCTACTGATTTTTTGCTTTCAGCTCACAGACATGGTTGTCAAGATTTTAAAGGACTGTACTGTATGAATCTAAGTGACCACTCCACATCCATCCATGCCCAGCTGCAGGAACTGCACCGACCGAACCAGCAACTTGTGGAGACCACGGGGTGAAATCTCTTTGCTGGATGGACTTGGGGGTGGGGTTGGTTGAAGCAAATTATACTCATTGCCTGTGTGGAAGGAATTTGTCTGTTATGTTTAGTACGCTGTTTGCCGTGTTTAATAAGCATTATACGATCAGCTGTAAATGCCGCTTTGCATCGTATCCTTGTACGAGTTGTAGAATATGTTGCTCTAAAAACTATGTGTGTATCCATGAGAACCTGACCTTCACAGAAGAAGATAACAAGAAGGGATTACAACAATGTAGTCACGTATCAGACAGCTGCTGTTAGCAAAGCTGGATCATGAGTTTGGTGAGACTCGCTGCATACACTGGCCACGTGTGCAGCGACTCTGGCCTGTACTTTTCTACTCGATCCAGCGCAGGAGAGTCTGGTGGGACTCGCTGTGTGCACTGGCCATGCATGCAGCGACTCTAGCCTGTACTTCTCCACTCAATCCAGTGCAGGATATAAGGAGGCTGTCTCGGGTCAGAGAGGGGGAGAGAGACATGAGCACACTTTGAAGGTACAGGGGATGCCCTGAAGCACTGTGTCTGCCCCCCCCCCCGCCCCCCCCGTAAGTTTTATGTTCATTAACCCCAACAGCTCCGAAGGCATCACAGCATGTTGAAAGATAAGATATAGTCTACTACTGCTGCAAGACACATTGAACACCTTCCTACAAGAATTTCAACTTTATGCCCTGATAGGACAGTGGGATGATGCAAAGAGCCTGACTGCATTAGAGTGGGTATTTTTGTCACATACCTTTTCAAAACCAGTAACTATGATGATCGAAATGTTGCCACGATTGTTTTTCCAGGGTCGCTCGTGCTGTCAGCAACCGCAATGTATTTGAAATATTACAAAAGGATTTCTCGTGGGTAAATCCAAAGAAATTTGCTTTCTGGGCTAAATTTAGGAATCTGGGTATTTATTGCCTTAGCAGGGTTCTTTTTGATTCTGTTTTTAATTGTGTTTAGTATATAACCTGCTAAGAGCGTCACAACAAGGATAACATGTCCAAATTAAAAGCGGTCAAAAATGGTTTCGATGATTGGTCAAACTCATGGGGTATAACGGGATGGTTATCAGACTTACTAAAGCAAGGGCTCATGCTACTGTTGGTTATATTATTATTGATTATGGTAGCCTCATGTGTTCTCCGCAAAGTGACTGACATGATAGAAAATGCCATGCATAAGGTCTGGCTGGCTCAAGAAGAAAAAGGGGGGATTGTAGGAATGTGTCTGAGAGAAAATGGTCACGTGAGCCAGCCTCCCTACTGTGAGAGATTGGATTAAGGGCAAAACAGGTGGTAGAAAATGGAATTAGGACATGGGAAAAACGGGAACTGAGAAGGTAGAAAACATGTTGTGCTAATGACTAAGCAATTTACTATGTGAATTCTTGTAACCAATCTGATCTGTGAATGAACTGCATGGACAGCGCGTGAAAAGAGACTGTAAGCCAATCATATAGCTGCCGCTAGCGCGTGCTCTTATTGCCTGTCTATATATACTCTGTGAAAACTTGAATAAAGGGAGAACGATCATACTCATATTGAGACTCCATCGTTACTCCGGGTCCGTCTCCCACTCCGACATCCTCCGACACTATACGCTGAACCACAGCTGGGCAGACCTCCTCTGGGCACTCTCCAGTTCCTCCCCACTCCTCCAAAATGGGGAGCTGCACACAGGGGGACACTTTTCTTTGGGGGGCCACTCCAGTTCCCAGCACCTTCTCCTCAGGACCACTGCTCAGCACGTTAGGTCCCAGCGGGCTCTGATGCACCTTCCTCCCCCTCAGTGCAGGACCGGACACTTCTCCTTGTAAACTTCTGGAGGTTTCTCTTGGCCATATCCCAGAGTTTCTCACGGTTCCCCTGAAGTGAAGCTCCATTGCCCTGGAATGAAGATCCATTTGCTCAGCTGTCAATGTTTCTATGCTGATGGCTCACCCTGGTGGTGCTGTCTCTCACAAGATAACCTGAGGAGTTGCAGGCCACGATAGACAATTAAAGGAGGTACTAGTTCAATAGAATTTCCGACTCAAGTAGGAAGTACCATGACAACCATCACCAAAATACCAGGGAGGGTATTGGTACGGTGCGCTGCCTGTATGGCAGACTACGTCAGTGGGAAATACAGACCTGTAGAGACACACAGAGAAAATGGATCCCTCCAGGAGCTGGTTTTACATCCTCTATCCAGAAGTCGGCCCCAGGATCTCCTCATCCCTCAGTTCCCCCCCACATAAACAAGCACACGCACACACAACTGCCTGTCTCCGGTATGGAAACACAAAACCCCTGAGGCTGGCAGGCAGCCAGCTTCCACCTCCTCTGTGCTTCCTCTTCAGGCTTGGGTTTTGTCAGCAGCTTCTTTCTCATCCACGCCGTCCTTTCTGAATGTCAAGGCGGGCCATTGTGGAGCGTGAAGAGGAGATCCTCAAGCAGCCCTCCGCACCCTGCTTCTCCGCAGGGCCGTATCCCACAGGATTCTTCCAAGCCAGTCCCCCAGCAGGCCAAAGCCTGCTCTCCAGACGTCTCCTGCTCTCGGCCTTTTTCCTTTCTCTCAGGAGCCTCAACTCTACCTTCTTAGCCCTGGCTTTTACATCCCTGACTAGCTGTTGCTTGTTTGTTGGTATGAAGTCTGGAGCAGACGTTCACCCGCCACAAAGCTGCCAGTTTCCCAGGTTGTTCTGTCCTCTCCTGTTGACGCCTCAGCTCCCAGCCGAGTCTGTCTGTCCCCAGGCAGAGCTCCCTGCATTCCTGCTGCTGCCTCACAGAACGGGCCAGAGGAATGCCACAGAAACGATCGGAGGGATGGAACCCCTCTGCTGTGAGGACGGGCTGAGAGAGTTGGGGCTGTTCCGTCTGGAGCAGAGAAGGCTCCGGGGAGACCTTCTTGCGGCCTTTCGGTTGTTACTTCAGAGTCTTCCCCTCTGAGACCTGCTGTCTGCACTCTGTGTCTCTCCTTGCTTGCTCCCCTGGGGAGCTGAGAACCCGCTACTTCATGGACACTGCAGCCAAGGCTGCCACTCCATTATCACAGCCCTGATCCTTTTTTCCCTGATTGCATGTAGGAGATCCAGGTGAGCATCACCTCTGTTGGCACATCTGGCAGCTGTGCTCAGAAGCCGGCCCCAGGAACCCACAGAAACTTCTGGGTCTGTTTGAACCCTGCAGTGTCCCCTCACCCAAAAGGGCTCACCGAATCTGCTGCCCGACCCCTAGAGGATCTCCATTCCCCCAGGAAGCTCCTACGCTGAGGGCATCCCCCTCCTGATCTTAGAAGCACAGAATCTTCATGGTTGGAAAAGACCTTGGAGATCATCGAGTCCAACCAAACAACCTACAATCTCTGTCACTAGAGCATGCCCTGAAGTGCCACATCTAGACATTTCTTAAACACCTCTAGGGATGGTGACTCAACCCCCTCCCTGGGCAGGCTGTTCCAGTGCCTGACCACTCTTGCAGTAAAGTCATTCTTCCTAATATCTAACCTAAACCTCCCCTGCCGCAAGTTCAGGCCATTTCCTCTGGTCCTGTCATTATTCCCCTGGGAGAAGAGGCCAACCCCCACCTCTCTCCACCCTCCTTTCAGGGAGTTGTAGAGGACAATGAGGTCTCCCCTCAGCCTCCTCTTCTCCAAGCTAAACATGCCCAGCTCCCGCAGCCTCTCCTCATATGCCCTGGTCTCCAGACCCCTCACCAGCCTGGTAGCTCTCCTCTGGACACGCTCCAGCACCTCAATGTCCCTCTTGTGCAGAGGGGCCCAGAACTCAACACAGCACTCGAGGTGGGGCCTCACCAGTGCCCAGTACAGAGGCACCATCACTTCCCTGCTCCTGCTGGCCACGCTATTCCTGATAGAAGCCAGAATGCTGTTGGCCCTCTTGGCCACCTGGGCACACTGCTGGCTCATGTTAAGCTGGCCGTCCACCAGCACCCCCAGGTCCTTTTCTGCCGGGCAGCTTTCCAGCCACTCTGCCCCAAGCCTGTAGCGTTGCTGTGGGTTGTTGTGACCGAAATGCAGGACCCGGCACTTGGCCTTATTAAACCTCATAGAGTTGGCCTTGGCCCATCGATCCAGCCTGTCCAGGTCCCTCTGGAGAGCCTTCCTACCCTCAAGCAGATCAACACCCCCACCCAGTCTGGTGTCATCTGCAAACTTACTGAGGGTGCACTCAATCCCCTCATCCACATCATTGATAAAGACATTAAACAAAGCCGGCCCCAAAACTGAGCCCTGAGGGCCACCACTGGTGACCGGCCGCCAAGAGGATTTCACCCCATTGTGATAAATGATTTAATCGCAAACAGGATTCCAATTAGAATTTATAATTTATTAAAGGAACAAAGGCAAGCAAACAGCGCTGGGTGTGCCTGGGGTCCCTGCCCAACCAAGACACACACCTTACAGACCCCATTTTTGGTTTATATCTCCTATACTAATACATATTCATAACTGCCTCTAAAATGGTTGGCCCTTGCCAAAAATGGGTGTATCCCCCCCCTTACAGGTCACTATGCAGATAACAACAGGACCAGTTTAAGGTGGTATTCTAGAATGTTCGCCAGGTGGCTCCTGCAAAACACAGACACGACAGACACACCGTCTCATCTGCGGCCAGACAGACAAAACAGTCAAAGGTCACACTTCACCCTGTGGCCCTAACACTGTTCCACACTGACACGAATCAGTTAAGCACATCTCACAATCCCCCATTTTCTTTTTCTATGGCATTGATTCGTGTTTTTGTTGCCAACCGAGTTAATACTTGCCGAATGGGTGTTAGTTTCGAATCTTCTTTTGTCTTTAGTATCATCAGGGAAAGAGTTTTCTCTTTCCCTGGTTCTGAATCAACAGGTTCTGTAGCCATCTGCGTTCCTTGTATAACTGAGTGTATTAGTCTAATAAAACAAGGTATAAAACATGGAATTATTAACAATCCTGCAAATGCCCCCAATATAACAATCCCGATTTTAGTAAGCCAATCACCTCCCGTAAAGTTTTCCCAGAATCCTTCTAGGTCGACTCCAGTCCAAGTCTGAACTGGGACATGTGCAATTTTCTTCATTTCTTTTACAAGTTCATTTACAGCTTCCCCTTCATCATCAATTTCTAAACAACAATTACTAAGGTTAAACTTCCCACAAACACCTCCCTCTTGTGCTAGCAAATAATCCAAGGCTAAGCGATTTTGGTACAAAGCAGTTCTCATCTTGGTATTTTGTCTCGCATTGTTTTCCATATTTGAGGATTACTAATGTTGCTCTCCATAGCCTCCCATGGCCATCGTTCACCTTGGCTTGTTCCACCACAAACATAACAATTAGTTACATTTAATGACTTAGCAATGTTTTCAGCAAGATTTACAAAGAGATTTTTAGCAACTGTGGGAATTTCATATTCCACTCCTGTTTCTATTTCATGATAAAATGAGTTAAATAGTAGTCTGTGCTGTACCGATTCCCTTATTCTTTCTTTTATTTCGATATTATAAACCAAAGTCTGGGAACTTACCCGTCCCCTCCTAGTAGTTCCTACGCACTGGCTGCAGTTGTTTGCCATAACCAGAGTCAAGGAGCTTACCCCAAAGAGGACCAGAAGCGGTCCGGTCAGGGCCATAGTGATCGGCGGTCACAGCCCGAAGGGGTTGCAGCCCTTGGCAGACCTTTCAAGCCGCACCACTCGTTCCCCTCCGGTCTTGCCCTCTTCCTTAATCTTTTAAGGGGTAACCTTTAATCAAGAAGCACTCTTTGATTAAATTGACAACAATAAAGCCTAACCCATGGTAGGTTATATAGGGGAGTGGTGGCCCCACAGCGAATGCACAAAAATTCTAAACTGTTTCCTAGATCCTTGACTTCTTTTTTGGAAAATGATATATTTTAAAACATGTAGAACACTTTGCCCTTAAAAATAAACAGCACCGTTTACACAATGGACTAAATCACCTTTCCTAATAGGTATTTATCCCTGTCCACTAATTCTACAGGAGTAGTTACAATGAAATTCCCACAGCAACTTGGCTTATGCTTCTTGATGAAGGTCTCTTTAAGTTCGGCTGATGGTTAGCTTGGCTTCTCCGGGCTCAGATGTGACTCTCCACTCCTTCACTGGACCTTTCACTCACGACACATGTGTCAAATCCTAATGGTGGTGTTTGAGCCATCATCCCAATCTCTCGTAGTTCTTTTAACCTTTTTCCAATGGATATTATATATTTTTGGATACTATAATCTTCAACCACATTGTTCCCCAGGGGCATCCCTTGGGAGTAAGGCATTCCATATAACATTTCATATGGCGATAATCCAGTCTCACTGTGTGGCTTAGTTCTTATGTTTAATAGTGCCAATGGTAGGCATTTCGTCCAGGACATCTGTGTCTCAATCATTAATTTAGCCAATTGCTGTTTTATTGTTTGATTCATTCTTTCTACTTTCCCTGAGCTTTGTGGGTGCCACGGAGTGTGGTATTCCCATTGAATACCTAATGATTGACATAATAATTTTATTATTTTAGAAGTAAAATGTGCGCCCTGATCAGAATCAATATACTGGATTATCCCATATCTAGGTATTAAGTGTTCTAATAAGATTTTTACTACCATCTGTGCCGTAGCTCGCGCTACAGGGTAAGCTTCTACCCATTGTGTTAAATGATCTACTAGTACTAGTAAATATTTTATTCTCCCTACCTTAGGCAATTCAGTAAAATCGACTCGTATTCTTTCAAAAGGTCTATAAGCTGTTTTCCTTCCTCCCGTGGCTGCTTGTCGAAACACTTTCTTGTTTACTTTTTGACAAGTTAAACATCCTCGCCTGATTTGCTTTGCTATTTCAAAAATCCCAATACAGCCAAATTGTTTAAGGAAATGATCACTTATCGCCTTTGTACCCCAATGTGTTTGTGTGTGTAAGCGTTCTAATATTTGCCTGGCATAAGCTTTTGGCAACATCTCTCGCCCGTCGGGCAGCATCCATTTTCCCTGTTCTAACTTAGCTCCTATTTTCTCTAATTTTGCCTGTTCCTCAGGGGTAAATTTCTTTTCTTTCTCCTCTAGTTCTTTTTCACTAATGTCTCCTTGTACTTGTACTACATTAATTTTAGCGACGTGAGTCCTCAGGGCTGCTTCCTGGGCCTCTCTATCGGCTAGGTTATTCCCTCTGGTTCGATAATCGAATCCCTTTTGGTGTCCTCTCACATGTACCACTGCTATCTCCTTTGGTTTTCTTAACGCCTTTAAAATTTTCACTATTAGTTCTTGATGTATTAGATTCCTTCCTTGGGTATTAATTAAACCTCTTTCCTCCCAAATTTTTCCAAAAGTGTGGACTACTCCATACGCATATTTAGAATCCCAACTCTCTGGGCACGGCCAGCCAGCCAGTTTTTAACCCAGCAAAGAGTACACTCGTCTATGCCATGGATCGCCAGCTTCTCCAGGAGAATGCTGTGGGGGACGGTGTCAAAGGCCTTGCCAAAGTCCAGACAGACAACGTCCACAGCCTTCCCCGCATCCAGAAGGCGGGTAACATGGTCACAGAAAGCGATCAGGTTGGTTAAGCAGCACCTCCCTTTCCTAAAGCCATGCTGGCTGGCCCCGATCCCTTGGCTGCCCTGCGCTTGCCGTGAGAGCTCACTCAAGATGATCCTCTCCATGATCTTTCCTGGTACCGAGGTCAGGCTGACAGGCCTGTAGTTCCCCGGATCCTCCTTCCGACCCTTCTTGTAGATGGGCGTCACATTAGCCACCCTCCAGGCATCTGGTACCTGCCCTGTTGACCAGGATTGTTGATAAACGATGGAGAGAGGCTTGGTGAGCTCTCCCGCCAGCTCCCTGAGTACTCTTGGGTGAATCCCATCTGGCCCCATAGACTTCTGTGCGTCTGGGTGCAGAAGCAGGTCATTGGCTACTTCCTCCTGGGTTATGGGTGGGTTGTTCTGCTCTCCATCCTTATCTCCCAGCTCAGGGGGCTGAACACCCTGGGGATAGCTGGTGGACATGGCCAATTCCATACCCGGACGCAGCAGCCGGGCTTGTCTGGGGCACGGGCAGGGCCCTGCTGCCCTCCAGGCAACCCCAGGGCTTCTCCGGCCCTCTCAGGAGCATGAGCTGGGCCAAGCGGTCCCCACCAAGAGCCCCAGGGCCTCTCCCGGGCCTCGCAGGGCCCCACGGAAGGCCCAGTGGGGCCTTCTGCTGCTGAGCAGAGCGGCAGTTCCTCCCCCAGGCACGCTCGGGGCGCCGGGAGGGGTGGAGAGTGGCCCCACCAGTGGTGGCAGCCCCACAAGAAGGCCAGAGGCACTGGAAGCAGAGCAACTGGCAGCACAGGCAAACCCAGAGGTAAACCCCTCTGGGCTGCTCAAGTATGGCAAGATATTGCTGACCCGCTGGGGAAACTAGTGGTGAAAGTACATCACGTAGGTGCCCACACACCCATGAGTCGAGCCACCGAAGAACATCGAAATAATCAGCAAACCCACCTAGAACCGGAAAAAGAGACCTTGAAAGCTCAGCGTGAGGACGTCTTTTCTTGCCTGTAATCTCACAGGGGCAGCGAATGTGTCACGCGCACAGCGGGCAGCGTCTTCACTAGAGCAAGAAGCGACCACTGACACCCACCTCCAGTGACACTGCCAGAGCTCTGCCACGCAAAACACACAACAGAAACGTGCCCCGTGCATTCGACAGCAACAGTTAACGTGTGCTTAGGGAAGCACGAGAGCGGTCAGACAGGGCGCGCGCATCGGGTTGTGCCCACGGATCAGGCCTACCTGTCCCAGTCCTTTCATGTGATTCGTAGCACTTGAGAATTTCCTCATAATCACCTAAAGCCATTCTGAGAGCAACGGGGACCTGGCAATTCTTCTCAGCCCCTGCGAGGAGAAACTGCAGCCGGCCTTTGGGCTTCTCCACGCTGAGCAGACTCTGGAACGGAAAACGCATTTACTGCAGCCCAGCGCGGGCCGGGGCGGGGGGCGACCTGCGCTGATGACCAAGCGCTACACCCCCAGCGGGAAATTCACCAGACGGGGCAGCCCGAGCGCCCGCAGGCCCCGGGCACAGGCGGCTACCGTCTAACGGGGGCTCCTGGCTAACGCTTGCCAGCGAGAGCGGGCGACTGCGCTGCCGAAGAGGCAAGCACGCCCGACCCGGCGGTATCCTCCGCGGGGCAACGAACGAGACCCAAGGAGACGCCGCCGCCGCCGCCGCCTCCTTTCGCGGGCCCGCCCGCGCGGCCCGGCGAAAGGCGCCCAGCCCCCCCAGAGTCCTGCCGCCAGCAGACCCGCCGGGAGCCGCTAACGGGCTGCGGGGCAGCGGGGCCCGGAGGCTACACTCACCGGCTCGGCAGCCGCCTCCCGGGGCGGCCGCTGCCGTTCAAATCTCTTGCCGCGGCGCCCGCTTCCGGGTAGGACGCCCGAGAGGCCAATCACCGCGCGGCGCTGGGCCGGAACAGGCGGAGACGCGCGGTGCATGACGGGAGGAAGGTCGAGGAGGAGCTGGGCGTGCGGGCGTCGCCATGGCGGGAGGGTCTCCGCTGCCCAGGCACCCGGTCCCGACAGGTGACGGGGAACAGCGCCCGCTCCCCCCGGGAATGCTGCCGCTCCCTACCGCCGGTGGGGGCTGGCGTGGGAGCCGCGCCGCCGGGCCTGCCGCCGCGCACAAGATGGCGCCCGGCCTACGGCCCCGGGGAGACTACGGCTCCCAGAACGCTCCGCGGGCCCGCCGTTCCCTGAGGGGAGGCCCTTCCCGCCGCCAGGCCCGGCCCCGCCCGCTCCGCTCACGGCAGCGCCCGGCGCCGGCCCCGAGCAGAAAGACGGGGGTTGCGCTGTTAGGTCCGGGCGGGGGCTGACGGTCTGCCTTGGCTGCGGGCGGCCATTCCCCTGCCAGGCCTTTGACCTCCCTGCGTACAGGCGTGTCGGCCTAAAGCCACGAGCAGAACAGGAAGAAGCAAAAAATGAAAAGACGACGGGTGGAACATCTTACTTCTGTAAAATGTTTGTCCTTTGGAATCCTCCCGGACACATTGCATCTTTCCTGAAGAAAGACCTACGTTTCTAAGAGAAAGTTTCAGTTCTCTCCTGAGTAACAAAGGCGAAGAAGGCTGTTTCAGGGACAGAGAGAATGGGGCCGTTCTTTTAGGGCGAGGCAGATGGTATCTCTTCTGGATGGGGCAGAGCCAGCGCTACCCATGCCAGAGCACTCAGTGCGACACCTTTTCCCTCCCTCTCTCCCTCAGCTACTTGGCCGTGGGGCTGGCGGGAGGCTTGGGATGAACCAGCCCATCAGCCGCGGCGGGGGATGGCACGGCCTCCCGCCCATCAGGCTGCGGGGAGCCACCAGCTCTCTGCAGGGAGTAGTCCAAGGCTTTAGCCCAGCGTCAGCACAGCAGCTCTGGCCATTCTGGCCACCGGCGAGCTCTGGTTGCCGGCAGAGCTCACGGTCCCTGCAGCCAGGGCGCTCAGTGTGACGCTTTTTCCCTCCCTCTCTCCCTCAGCTACTTGGGAGCCCCTTCTTCCCGTCTGAGATGAACGACTTTGTCCTTGCCATCTTGAAAAACATGGCAGACCCAAGGGTCTCTGACACCCTGCTGGTTGGCAGGGTGCTGGAGCTGGTCTTGAGAGGCTCGTGCTCAGAGCTATACGGGGTAGGCAGTGTGCAGCCGGGTTGCCCTGTGCGCGTGCCCTGCGGGGGCCGTTCCCCCCGCCCCGAGGCCAGGGCTTGCAGCACCTGACGGGCATCCCTTGAGGCCAGCAAAGGGCAGCAGGAGGGCAGCAGCTCTTGGTGTCAGCAGGGGCCATAGCTGTGCTCCAGCCCGCTGTCTCCAGTAGGTCAACGACCTCGTGGAGGTCATCGATAGGCACCTGGTCTGCGTCAGCAGGATGCTGCTCCAGGACATCCTGACGTTCACCCTTCCCTGGCTGGCCGACATCGACAGTTATGAGGTGGTCACTGGCCTGCTGAGGGTTTCCCGGCCCTGTGACAAGTATGTGGCCCGTCAGCCTCAGGGGCAGCTCAGGACCTCCGGGGCCTGCCCAGGCAGAAGGGGTGGTGGCCGAGGTGGCCCTGCTGACAGTGTGCTCTGGCTCTGCAGCACTGCCAGGGCCACGTGGAACACGCTGTCCTGTGAGCCCAGCCTCCTGGCCGACCTGCTGAGGATGCTGCTGAGGCTGCTGCTGGACGGTCTCCAGCCCCTCTGGCCCTCTCCATCCACCCCCAAACCCGTCCTTCCTGGGGCGCCTGGCCCAGGGCCCTCGGGCCGCAGCCGGGCAGGGCAGCGCGTGCCGCTCGGCCCCGCAGCGCGCAGGCATGCCGCCTGCCCCGGCCCTGCTGCCCTCGGCAGCCCCACTCCCTGGCCGCCGCCCCCGGCCGGCTCAGCAGCGGGGAAGCTGATAAAACTGAGAAGATGATTGAGAAAAAGGAGACACTGTTTGAGAAACTGTCTAGGATGGAAGAAACATCCCGCTTTTCCCCTGCATGGACCCATGTCGCAGCCATTAGGAGAAGATGCCCTCCTACGAGACCGACTTGGAAGGAAAAGAAGACACTACGAGACACCTTGTGGTTTTACCTCGGTGCCTATGGAGAGGACCTGAGTAAGTGGGATGAAGGACCTACCTTGGCCCTACAGGCACTAGTTGCAAGGTAAAACAGATAGAAGAAAGAATTCTTCCAGGAGGGTGGCTGCTCCAGTGCCCAGGGAGCAGTTCTCTGGTCCGGGTCGGAACTCATCTGCTAACTGTAGATGTTGTCCTCAACATTAGAGGTGCCCTGCCTCCAGCCAGGAGGGGGAGAGGGATAACCGAGTTTATTGGGCTGTGTGGATTCGATGTCCTCGTGTATTAGAGCCACAAAAGCATAAAGACATGGTGGACAGCGGTGCACAGTGTACCCTATTGCCATTGACTCATAAAGGGACAAAATCTGTTGCTGATTCTGGTGTGACAGGTCTCAAGAACTGACTGTACTTCGGCCAAAGTGAGCCGAACTGGGAATAAATGGCGGAAGCGCTCCATTGTGAGTGGCCCAGACGCTGCGTGCATCCTTGGCGTAGACTTGCTCAAGAGAGGGTATTTCAAAGACCCGAAAGCGTATCGGTGGGCTGTTGGTATAGCAGCTGGAGGGACTGAGGACATTACACAGCTGTCTGCCTTTCCAGGGGCCTTGCTCGGAGCTCTTTGGTCCGGGGATCGGAGGTTCTCCCTGAGAATCCCTCGGTGCCGGATGGAGGCCCTGCAATTCCAAGGATCTGTCGAGATTCAGAGGCAGAGTCCCATCTGGGTCGCCAGAAACTGTCACCGAAATCGGGAATGAACTTCTTAACACCGATGTAGTCTTAAGAAGCAGGCATTCTTTTATTCAGCACCGGGGACGTGGGGGATCTCTCCACCTGACATGTCCACTGAATGTGAGATTCACAGAGACTTACATCCATACAGAATATGCGTGGTCGTTACATGTCTCAGCACTCATTGCCACGTTCATTACATTTCCAGAACTCATCTCCATATTCACATCCCCTTGGCACATGCACATTAGCTCCGTTAGGGGCTTCATGGTAGGTCTTGGGTGGTTCCTAGTGGTGTACGGTGGCTGGTTTGAGCTGATAATAGAGGAATCTCTTTGTGTGGACTGGGGAAGATAAATGCAGCAGCTTTTGCAACTCCCCCATTTATTTTGCGAGCTTGTTATCGGTCCCTCCAGTCTCTTCGGGGATGTGGTATTCTTCGCTGTTTGTTCTTCACAAGGAGCTACGTTTACCTATTTACCAGACTCAGTCCCTGGTTGTAACCCCGCTGTGTGAGCCGATGCGGGCAGGACGCAGGAACAACCACAAAACCACGGATGAAAGGCAAAGAACAAGTTTCTTCTCGATACCTCACAGACCAGGGAATCTCCGAAGCAACACCCGGGCAGAGGCACGGAAGCAGGGACTGCGGGCACCGTGGAGTGAGAGAGAGTCCTTGTTAGCAAGAGCCCTTGGCAGCGAGAGAGTCCTTGTGAGCAAGAGCACGCACGGACTCCCTGTTCTGCCTGGCATTTAAAGGGTTCAAACAGGCATCGTTTTCCCACTGTGCTTTGATCTTCTTCAGCACCAGGCCAGGATTCTCAAGTGGCTGGATAAGGTGTCCCTGAGTCCATCACAGGTTTATGTTATCGAAGTGCAAGTGTTTTTCTTGCAAGCGTCCGAGACTGAATAACAATTAGTGTGATATATGTGTTTTCCAGCACCCAGCTGTGAGTCACTTGAGCGTATTAACAATCCTCCTCACCGATCTTCTGTTGCTTTCCCACGACTGCCCTCCCTGCAATGGACCTTATTGTGCACCCAACTTAGGAGACAAATCTTCTACACCAATCTGAGTCGCAGCAACATTATTCTTTTTCTTCTTTTTTATGTTTGTCCTTTTTCTGTCTCTGGTTTCAGTTGAGGCTGTTTGGTTTTGCCATCTTCCCATGAACCTGCACTCGGTAAATGCATGTGTACTTTGGGTTTCCCCAGTTGCTCTTCACAAGGAGTTTGAGATAGGAGAAGGCTCTGGGATGCGGGGCGTTCTGCGAGGAAAAGAGGGAAGAGGAATCGGAGGTGTTAAGAGCCACAATGCAGTCAAGGTATCTCCCCCCACCAGCCCTGCTCCTGCTCAGGAGCAAGCTCCTGACAGTGGGTGGGAGCGGCTGTGGAAACCTGAGGCTGGCTCTGGTAGCGGGGTGCTGGGGAGGCTGGGGACACGGGGAGGGGGAAGGCACCTGGCACCCTCTGCATGGGCCCGGCTGGGGCTCAGCCTCCCTCCCCTCTGCCTCTTCTTCTGCGCCTCGCTCTGTGCCGGCAGAGAGGCCGGGGAGGTGCTCCTTTGCGTGGGGCAGCTGGTGTGACACCCCCCCGAGCTCCCGCTGTCTGCTCTGCCCGCTTTCCTGCGGGCAGGCGTGAGAGCAGCGGGAGAGAAGGGGCATGCTATGCTGGGAGGAGAGGACACCGTCCAGCCTGCCAGCAGGCCACGGGATGGAACCAGGGCGCTCCCCGACGGCTTTCTCCAGCGGGCGTCCCTGTTTCTCCACGGCACAAAGACGTTGCTCGGGTGCAGTGGCTGCGTGTGCAGCGGGCTCTGCTGAAGGCAGCCAGGGATCTCTTGGGACTCATGCTCCCACGGGCCTGACCTTGCCCTCACTGTCCTTTTGCTAGCACCACCGCGTGCCACTCAGCCCTCCCAACCCCACCAGCTCTCTCCTGGCGGTGACCCAGGCCCCCTCTGCCCAGGGAGAAAGCATTCACGCTCCTCCTGCCATGGCCCTGCAGGCAAACCTGCTTTGCTCCCTGGCATCTTCCCCCAACACCGTGCGTGCATCGCACCTTCAGAGGGAAGGTCTGAATGGCCTCTTTTGCCACATCGTACATGAAGGTCACCAGGAGAGTTTCCTCTTCTCCGTCCACATCCACTCCCTGTGGGGCAAAGCACAAGGAGAGCAGCTCAGACTCGTCCCGACAAAGAGGGAACGTAGGTGCTGGGTCAGCCCTGTTACCTACCCACCCTCCCCTGGGGCTCTAGCCCTAGTCTAGCCCTGGTTACGGTGGAGCTCAGGCTCCGCTTGAGTTTTAGTCAAGAACCCTGAGCTGCTTGGCCAGAACAAGTCTTAAGAGGGAGGAGACCTCTAGAGCCCTTAGGAGGAGACTCCTAGAGCCTCACCAGGGCCCTGCAGTGCTCAGGAGACCGGGACTCCAACCTCAGAGGAGGCACAAAAGCAAGGAAGACCCTGTCATGGCTTTCCCCCAGGACCAGATCCGCACCAGAAGCACCCAGCAGAGACTTACAAAGACAGCGATGTCCCTGGGGGCGCTGGTGACGGTCCCAGATGGAGAGACTTCTTTGGAGATGTGCTGCACAGTGATGGCAGTCAGGTGGACTCGCGCTGGCAACCTGATGACCACCTGGCCCTGATGCCCTGGGAAAGGCCAGCAGTTTCCCGGGGAAACATCCGGCTGCAACCAGAAAGCCAGAGCAATGAAGCGTGAGAGAGTGTTGGGGCCAAGACAACTGCCCACGTAGCTTGAAGCGTAGGCACCGGTGTGTCTGTGGGGTCTATTTCAGCTTGAAAATGAGGTGTGTGTGAGGAAGTGGACAGAAGCAGGAGGCCTCCTTCCCTGACCGACCTTTGCCAGGGCTGTCAGTATTATGGAGCAGAGGAGAACAGCGGTTACGAAACCACTCTAGTCAGGGCCTTGCAGAAACACATCCCTGCCCAGGGGCTCTGCAGGGCACCCCCCACCTCTCGCCTCCCACCCCCAAGACGGCGCAACACTGGACCGAAGGGAGAGCCCTGAGGTCAGTCTCCAACTTCACAGGAAGAAAGGAAAGAATTCCCTCTCGATTTCTGCTACAATACCTGCAAAATGCGATCGGGACTGCGGGGAGTGCAAAAGAACTCAATAAACCTCCAGAACCAGTCGTTTTTGCAGGTGTAGGTCTCCGAAGTTCTCTGCAGGTCAATGCTGGCACCTGCAGGGAAGGGAAAGCAGACGACTGCAAGAGGCCACAGACGAGGAGGGCTTGGTGCTCAGACACTATTTCTGACACCGCCGGCCAGCTGCGCCTCTGTCAGTCCTGTCCTCGTCCCAGGCTGGTGGGCTGCCCGGCTGCCCAGCCGCGCAGGGGAATGACAGCGGCCACGTGCCTGGTGACTGCTGCACTCCCAGCGCCAGCAGGAGAAGGTCTGAGGGTTCTGGGAGACAGACGGTGCCCATGTGAATGGCAGCAGACCCAAGCTGAGGGCTTGCTGCGTGGGCAGCCAAGGACGGCCCGGCCATCTCCTTTTCCAATGCTGAGGAGAGGAAGAGAGCCCCTCCGTCCGCACAGGAACACGTGCGGGGGCAGCGCCAGAGGCAGCGTGAGGATGCCGAGGGCAGGGTTGGGAGGGAGTCTGAGAGAGCTGCTCTGCCACAGCCTTGCCCTGGGACCCCCCAAGCATTTCAGCTCCCCCACTTTGGAGAGCAGCGCCTGGAGCGCAGGCGCCTTTGGGGAGGGCTGCAGACAAGCGCAGGGCAAGGGGACGTGGCTGCTTGTGTCCATACCAGAGCTTTGCAGGGCCCAGTCAGACATCTCCACGTAGGCTTCCAAAGCCCTCTCAGATGCTGCCTGCTTCATTTCCTCGACTTCCTGGGAACGCCATAAACAAACAGAGAAAAGGAGCACATCAACGTTCAGCGTGGCTACTAGCGCCCGGAGCGGCAAAGGGCCACTGTCAGAAAGGCAAGGCAAACCCTCTCCACGGAGCTGCAGGACTGAGGAACAGTGTCTGTGTCCACAGCCATGGCCACGGCCCCGAGGTGGGTTGATGAGGGTCCCCACACCCTCGTCCCCATCCTCCACACTCTCCAGGGCAGGTGGAAGGTGGACTCAAGCCCTGCCAGCGATGGCTGGCCCCCCGTGAGCGTGCCTGGGTCCCACCCCTGCCTGAGGAGCCCAGCCAGAGCAGCCAGAGGTGCTGGCGTGCCAAGGGAGTCCTGCGCTGCCTGAAGCGGCCGGTGAAAGTGGGGCCGGAGAAGGGCCTGTGCAGCCCAGGAGGCCCCTGGGGCAAAGGCTGGCTGACTGCAGTCAGCAGTCCCACACACCCACAGCCCCAAGGGCTTCTGCCCAGCCAAGCCTCCTTCCCCAACACGCCGCAGCACCTGCTTCACGCTGCTGATCTCTGCCCTCAGCCGAGCCACCTCCTCCAGCATTAGCTGCATCTTTTGAGTTTGCTGCGCCATTAAAACCGGGCAGTTCCTGCAGGAACCAGGAAAGCAGATGTTGTCAGAGAGCTGCCCACCCCACTGGGAGCCTCTGAGCTCAGCAAGGAGGAGAGACACGCGTGCGTTCCCTGCTTTGCCAGCGCTTCCCTTCCGCACCAGCTGG
Organism: Chroicocephalus ridibundus; assembly: GCF_963924245.1. NCBI lineage: Eukaryota > Metazoa > Chordata > Aves > Charadriiformes > Laridae > Chroicocephalus > Chroicocephalus ridibundus. Next base: position 71,885 of record NW_026961777.1, read on the forward strand.
CGCAAGAGGCAAAGGCAGGAAGGGCCGTGCGGGAGCCCCGGCTCTCAGGCAAATGGGTGCAGGGACACGAGGTCGTCTGACCCTTCTGCACAGACCCAATTCCAGCTCAGGAAACATCGCTTACCTCAGGGGCTTCAGGCCTGGCAGCGAGGTCCCGCAGTAAACAGCAGCTGCAATTCACATCAGCAAGAGACAGTTATTTTACCGGGGGTGCTGGCGATGCCTGCAGTGGCGTTGTCTGTCCCTGTTGCCTTGGGGCTGGGGCAGCAGGTGAGCTGAGGAGGCGGGGGACGTGGGGTGCAGGGAGAGGACACACCTCTGACTGGGGGCAAAAGCCCGGGCTTGAGCGGACTGCGCAGCCGTGATCTTCAGGTGTGCTCGGTGCCCCAGAGCTATTCCCCATTTCCCCTCACTGCCCCAGTGAGCACCGAGACCAGGCTGCTGGGCGAGGAGAGGTACCTCTCCATCGGTCCCCCTGCATGGCCCCTGCCCTCTGGGAATCCCCAGGTCAGGCTTGCAAAGAGCTACCCCCGTCTCTCGCAGAGGTGCCGACTAAGTGAGCCCTGTGGTCCGGTAGGCAGGGCAGCAGTGTGACTGGGAGGCTACCAGTCTTACTGGGAGCCCAGAAGGCAGTCCCACTCAAGGACTTGCCTGGGAAGCACTTGGGCCACGGGAGTTTCCGCACATACTGGCCCAAAAGGAAAGGTGGCGTCCAGCCCAGCCAGGCTGTCGCTCTCAGATGGTTGCTCATGAAAACTCACCAAGAGCCAGGGGGAGCAACAAGAAGACTTGCAAGAACGCCTTCTTCTGCAGGGCCATCTTTTGCCTGAAAAAGAGGGAGTCCTGGTGCTGTCATGATCCAAGCCTTGGACAAACCCCTTCACAGGCGGATTTCCCTTTTCAGGCCAAACAGACACCGTTTTGGAAGCCTGCTGCTGACAGAGAACTGACAGAGCAGCGTCCAGCAGGAACACGATTTCTGTCCACATCGTTCAGCGCTGCCGGCAGCTCTTCCCCAAAGGAAGGTCTCCAGGAAGATCATCCCAGGAAGCAAAGACGTCGAGCACACGAAGAGTGCTTTCCAGCAGTCTTTCTGGTGCGGACCTTGCTCTCCCTCTGGCTGAGGAAGCAGGCCTGTTCTCCCTTGCCATCACACACATCCCTCTTAGGGCAAGTGTTTTCCCGCAGAGCTGGGAAGCGCAGGAGCCTTGTCCGCCTTTCCTCCCAGAGGCCTCCACAGACCGGCGTGGTCTCTTGCCTGAGCTGGGGAAAACCCTTGCCCTGCGGAGGCTTGGCTCTGCACCCGAGCGTCTGGCTACGGGGCAGTTTGTCCTGCCGCAGCCAAAGCTTGGGGCTGCAGCAAATGGCTGCCAAGGGGCTTTGCTCTTGGCTCCCCTGAGAATGGCCACAGCACGAGCAGCGCCCAAGCTGAGGCGCCCCACTGGGAGCCCCGGGCTGCTGGCTGGGGAGCACCCTCTGCTCTGCCCTTTGCTGGCACCGGCCCTCAGACACCCCCGTTCTACCCCCCATCCGCAGCAGAAACATGTCGTACGTACGCGGCCAAGAGGCACATGCTCAGCAGATGTCTCCACAGAGAGACCAGGGCAACAGCCAGAAGGCAAGGAAGGCTGAAGACCGTCCCTGGGCAAAGAAACCAGAGAAAAGTTAAGCCTGCCCCTTGAGATCTCTTCTCTAGGATGCCCAGCCAGGCATATTTCAGCTCCGTGTGGGGAGGTGGGCACCGAGTCCCAGGCACGCCCTCCCCGGGGCAAAGAGCAGGGCAGCCTACACTGGACAAGGGGATGGAATGCACCCTCACTAAGTTTGCAGGTGACACCAAGTTGGGTGGGAGTGTCGACCTGCTTGAGGGTAGAAAGGCGTTGCAGAGGGATCTGGACAGGCTGGATCGATGGGCTGAAGGCCAATGGCATGAGGTTCAACAAGGCCAAGTGCCAGGTCCTGCACTTGGGTCACAACAACCCCATGCAGCACTACAGGCCTGGGGAGGAGTGGCTCGAAAGCTGCCCGGCAAAAAAGGACCTGGGGGTGTTGGTCGACAGACGGCTGACTATGAGCCAGCAGTGTGCCCAGGTGGCCAAGAAGGACAACAGCATCCTGGCCTGTATCAGGAGCAGTGTGGTGAGTACGACTAGGGCAGTGAACATTCCCCTGTACTCAGCACTGGTGAGGCCCCACCTCAAGTGCTGTGGCCAGTTTTGGGCCCCTCCCCACAAAAAAGACATTGAGGCACAGAGAAGGGCAACGGAGCCGCTGAGGGGTCTGGAGCACAAGTCTTGTGAGGGGCGGCTGAGGGAGCTGGGGCTGTTTAGCCTGGAGAAAAGGAGGCTGAGGGGAGACCTCGCTCTCTGCAACTCCCTGAAAGGAGGGTGTAGAGAGGTGGGGGTCGGTCTCTTCTCCCAAGTAACAGGCCATAGGACAAGAGGAAACGGCATCAAGTTGTGCCAAGGGAGGTTTAAACTGGACATTAGGAAAAATTTTTACACAGAAGGGGTTATTAAGCATTGGAACAGGCTGCTCAGGGGAGTGGTTGAGGCACCATCCCTGGAGGTGTTTAAAAGACGCGTAGACATAGTGCTTAGTGATGAATTTTGTCACAGTTAGGTTGATGGTTGGACTAGATGGTCTGAAAGGTCCCTTCCAACCTCGGCAATTCTATGATTCTACGATTCTCCTGCCACTTGTGACAACTGGCCCGAGCTCTGGCACAGCGCGGCTCTCCACGTTCACCCCGGAGGACTTTGGAGCAAGCAGCAGTGCTGAGCTTACTTGCGATTTCTGTGGCCTTGTCGCGCCCCTCGGCAGGCCCTTGAGCGGCTGAGCCGGCAGGTGAAGGGCGCATCACCAGCTCCACGCCAGCGCTCGGGTCCCTGTGGGAGGACAAAGACAAATGCCGGCTGCCCACCGTCCCCAGGCCGCGGGAGCTGAGGCGGGGAGGAGTAGCCTGAGCGGAGGCCCCTGCCAGAGGAAGGGCTGTCCCAGCAGCAGCGAGAGCGGGCAGCAGGGCTGGGGTCCCCCTCCTTTCCCCACCCTTTGCGGGACAGGCCTGCCCCGGGAGAAGAGGAGGCGAGCTGGCAGCAGCAGTCCCCCGCCCCGGGAAGCCCGCCCGGCAGCGCAGCCCCGTTCTCACCCTGCCGGCCGTTGATTTCCCTTGGTCCCCAAGGAGCCTTTGGAGGCCCCTGGGCGTCTTGTCTGGGGGGCCTTTCTCCTCGCCATCTCGGGCAAAGGCAGGCTCCCCGCTGAGCCCCAGCAGCGTGTCCTGTCCCCAAAACCAGCTCCAGCAGCAGCCTCTCGCCGCAGCCAGCAGGAGCCTGTCCAGGGCCGCAGCCACAGGGCAACTGTGGGCTCCTGCCCCACACGCCACAGCGCTGTGCGGGCAGCCAGCTGTGACCTCACAGTGGTGTCACCTCTGACGTCATGCTGGGGCTGCCCAGGGCTGAGCAGGGCGGGGAGACCCTGTGCTCCTTCCTTCTCCTTGCGGGATATTAATTGTTCAGCATAAATACATACGTTTTAAGTAGAATAAATGATTTAGGATTATCATTCGGTGTGATTTGTGCTGCTTGCTTAGCTCTACTTAGCATGAGGTGCTGGATTTGCTGAAACCTTTAGGCTGGAAAAGAATCCAATGAGATGTTAGAAGACACCAGACCAAAAATCATCACCATTGGCCCCCTCCTTGCTGTGCTTCTGGAAGTCTCCAGGGAATGTCCTGCAGTGATCTGCAGCTGTGAGCAGCCCTCAGCCACGCAGAACCCTCTCAGCAGCAGGACCTTGCCCCGCCGGGGGATGCTCCTTCCATGCAGAACTTCTCCCCACAGTGATGTGGTGGGCTTCCCAGGCAGGCTGAGAGCTGACCCTGGCAGGTGGCAGAGTCCCTGCCCCGGCACACAGACCCCTGGGGTGCAGGGAGCCTGCTCTGAAGGACAGCCCTGGGCACCCCTGGCTGCACACCCACCTTCACAGCTATTCAAAGTGCCTGACAAGAGCTCCCACATGTACAGATCCCGTAAGCTGTGGCTGTGCCAGCTTTAGGAGATGCCTCCAGCAACTCCGCCTGCAGTGCCCTGCACCCGCAGACTTACCCTGTCAAGGGCTGCAAAGATTTCTCCTCCAGTGAGCTCTCAGTCGTCCTCCCAATCCTGACACCTTCAAGCTCTCTCTCTGCCTTGCTCATCTCCCTGAGACACCCTGGCAGTGCCCTCAGCCCTGCTGCGCTTGGCAGAGGAGCTGCTCCCGGGCAGAGCTGTCTCTCTGCAGCACTGCCCGCTTGCCGTGAGCTCCCTCCATCCCAGGAGCCCAGCCCAGCTCAGACGCAGAGGACCAGCCCAAGGAGTTTTAATGACCCCTCTGGTGGGTTCGAGGCCGAGTCCGTGAACCTCCGACGCTGCGAGGAAGTCGAAGGAACCTCTCAAGGAGTCAAAGTTGGGTTCAAACTCCAAAGTTTCTTGTGGTGTTGATGGGTCCCACTGAGGGACACCACTGAGGAATTGCCCCCAGGGTCCGGTTACAGCAGAAAACTGGAGGCAGCGATGGCAGGTCGGGAAAAGCAAGTTGAAGGTGACTCTGATGCTGGGTAAACGTGGATGTGTTTCATTAATGCAAAGGGCCAAGCCCTGACTCCATCGCCCAAAGGGCCAAGGCCTGACCCCCAGCCCCCAGGAAGGGAGATCCTCTCCCTCACTCCTTCCTCAGGGCTCTTCCTGGGACAGTGGGATGTGGAGATGTGCAATGCCAAGGGCAGGACTATGGTACGACACCTCCCAGGCTCCTGAGTATGGACAAGGAGGCAACGAGACCCCAGTGCTGGAAGGACTGGTTGTCTCAGAGGCATCAGTGGCAGAGACAACAGCCGTAGCCCAAGACATGAAGAGGTTGGCTCTGTTAGGGGACTTCCAGCTTTGCCACATCCCTCTATCTTCTCCACCACAGGCTGTCCTACGGTGTCCCATCACCTCTGCCTCTTTCCCTGCAGGCTGCAGTCATCCACCCGGCTGCCCCATCTTGCTGTCACCTTCCTTTGCTGAGATCTCTCCATCCTCCCTGGCTCTTCCTTGAAACACAAAGCCTTGGGCTGATCCAGACTCCTTCTGGGTGGCGTGTTGCACCACAGCACTGCCCTTGGAGTGACGTTTCTTTCTCCTCGTGGCCAGGCTGCACCTCCCCACCTGCATGTTGGGGAGTTCTTTCTTTCTCAGGCTGTTTTCCACTAGGAAGAAAAGCTCCGCCAGCTCTGAAAGCACCCTTCCAGCACGCTCAGGCTCCTCCTATACCGTCCCCAGTCTCCAAACCACTGAGCCCAGGGCTCTCAGCCTCTAGATACTGGTCAAGTGCTTGAGGCCTCCAAACCCTGTCTTGGGAGATCTCTGGGCTCTCTCCACAGTGTTTGCAGATGAAATCACAGTGGTCATAGGCCAAGAAAGATGGAGTGAGACTTTTTACCAGGGCCTGTAATAGCAGAACAAGGGGCAATGGCTTTACACTGGAAGAGGTTATATTTAGGTTGGCCATAAGGAAGAAATGCTTTATGATGAGCGTGGTGAGACCTTGGAACAGGTTGCCCAGAGCAGTTGTGGATGCCCCATCCCTGGACGTGTCCAAGGTCAGGAGCTTGGAGCAACCTGAACTAGTGAAAGACGTCCCTCCTCACGGCAGGGGGTTGGACTAGATGATCTTTTAGGTCCCTTCCAACCTGAACCATTCTATGATGCTTGGATTCTAATATGCCCAACTCCTCCTGCACAAGGCTGCAAACACCTACATACACCATATAGGGATGTGACCACTGACAAAAACCATCACTAAACCATGTCGCTAAGCACTACGTCTACCCGCCTAATTTTAAATACCTCCAGGGATGGTGATTCCACCACTTCCCTGGGCAGCCTGTTCCAATGCTTAATAACCCTTTCAGTGTAAAAAATTTTCCTGACGTCCAATCTAAACGTCCCCTGGTGCAACTTGATGCCGTTTCCTCTTCTCCTGCCTTCCTACCCTTGGGCAGGTCGACACTCACACCCAACTTGGTGTCATCTGTGAACTTACTGAGGGTGCACTCGATCCCATCGTCCAGATCATTGATAAAGATTTTAAAGCGAATCGGCCCCCGTACTGAGCCCTGGGGAACACCACTTGTGACCGGCCGCCCACTGGATTGAGCTCCATTCACCACCACTCATTGGGCCCGGCTGTCCCAGCAGTTTTTCACCCAGCGAAGCGTACGCCCATCCAAGCCATGGGCAGCCAATTTCTCCAGGAGAACGCTGTGGGAAACTGTGTCAAGAAGCTTTACTAAACTCCAGGTGAACAACATCCACAGCCTTTCCCTCATCCACTCAGCGGGTCACCTTGTTTTAGAAGGGGATCAGGATTGTCAAGCACGACCTGCCTCTCATGAACCCATGCTGACTGTGCCTGATCGCCTGGTTGTTCTTCATGTGCCACATAATGGCACTCAGGATGACCTGTTCCATAAACAGGATGATGTCTTCCAAGTTGCTCTTCCATGCGGATGATGTGGGAAGGGAGGTGCAATGACACGTGCAGAATGACAGCAGGACACCTCCCAGGCTCCCAGGTGGGGACGAGGAGGCCATCAGGCTCTTGTACTCCTTATAGGCATCAGTGGCAGAGGTGACAGTCACAGACACGGAGATTAAGACCTTGGATCTCTTGGGGGCTTTTCACATTTCAACAGCCCCACACTGTTGAAACCACCGCAGGCTGTCCTATTGTGTTCCACACCTGGGCATGTTCCCTGCAGGCTGCAGACGTCTCCCCTGCTTCTCCACCTTGCTCCCGCCTGAGCAACTCACTAAGCTTTCTGAAGTCTCGCCATCCTTCGGGGATATGTCTTTAGACACAAAGCCACGGGCTGATCCACATTCTTTCTGGATGGCCGCCTTTTCCACAGCGCTGCCCTTGGAGTGACGTTTCTTTCTCCCGTTTCCTGTTTAAACCTCCCAAGCTACAAGTTCTGGCATTCTTTCTTTCTCGTGCGGTCTCCCATGAAGAAGAAAAGCCCCATCATCTCTGAAACCGTCCTTCGAGCAACCCCTGTCCTGCCCAGAGCCTCTCCACCATGGGGCCAAAGGGGCAAAGAAGCCCACATTCCTCAGCCTCCCCACGCAGCGCATGTGCACTATACTGTAGGAATGTGTCTGAGAGAAAATGGTCACGTGAGCCAGCCTCCCTACTATGAGAGATTAGATTAAGGGCAAAACAGGTGGTAGAAAATGGAATTAGGACATGGGAAAAACGGGAACTGAGAAGGTAGAAAACATGTTGTGCTAATGACTAAGTAATTTACTATGTGAATTCTTGTAACCAATCTGATCTGTGAATGAACTGCATGGACAGCGCGTGAAAAGAGACTGTAAGCCAATCATATAGCTGCCGCTAGCGCGTGCTCTTATTGCCTGTCTATATATACTCTGTGAAAACTTGAATAAAGGGAGAACGATCATACTCATATTGAGACTCCATCGTTACTCCGGGTCCGTCTCCCACTCCGACATCCTCCGACATCTGGTAGCAGAGGATGGTTCAGCGCGACTGAGTTCTCCGAGACTGCGGTAAGCAGCTAGAGGAGGGGAGTGGGAAACTTCGGCTGGGAGACGTGCTGCTTGGGCGCATCAGCGGGAGCAGACAACGGCGTGAGGTCGCTCCTCACCTCCCAGGCGCAGCTATGGAAACAGAAGCTGCGGCCACACTACTCGCTGGGATCCTCTCTAAGGGAGGGATTGAAACACCAGCGAAACTGTTGCTCAAACTGATTAAGCCGGGGCAGGAGATGGGGCAACAAGTAACAAAAGAAGAAGGGGCTATATTAAGACTTCTCCTGCATATCCTCTCTAAGAGAGGGGTGAAATACGATGAGCGTATGCTCCGAAGGTTGTTAACCTGGTGCAGAGAGAACGGATTTGCACCAGAGCCCCAGACAGCTTTTAAACCAGAAATATGGGAGGCTGTTGGGAAAAAACTGTGGGAAATGATAAGTAAAGGAGACAAAGAGGCATCACCGTTAGCGACGACGTGGTGGTTGGTGTTATCGACCTTACAAGATATGAACGCGGAGCGAGCCACAGCAGCCGGGGCTTTTGCAGCATTACAACCCATGGGAGGGGGATCGAACAGGCCAGGTCCGAAGGTCCGGGACGATCCCCTGCTGATCCCCTCTGCTCCACCTGAGGCCGATGGAGGAGGCAGAATGTCAGCAGAGAAGGACAGAGCCGGAGCTGTTTGCTCCTGACATTGCCCGCCTCGCCCCCTCCCCTCCCCAGTCGTCTCCCTGAGATAGAAGTGCTGGTTTTGTATGTCTGCTGTGTAAGTGTGTGCGGGCGCCAGCTTATACCTGCTGATCAGCATGTGTGCTACTGTTTGCTTTTTGTTGTGTGCAGTGTCGTTAGGTGACTCCACTTGAGCAAGTGTTCTGCCCGGTGTGGTACTGTTTTCGTATGCATCTAGGGCTGACACTCCATCAAGTGAAGAAGTTTGTATATACACAGTGTTTAGACGTAAGGCGAGCGCACCCCAGGTAGATACACCAGGATGGGCTGTAGAACCGATGGAAGTCCTGAAATATTGGGGGAGTTTTCATGAGCCGACACGTTTACACTCTCGGGAACGGCTTGCCCATGCAGGGCGTATCGCTGGTTGTTTGTTGTTTGTCTATAAGGTCATGGTTGATTGGGAAAAGGAGTCGAGCCAAAATCTATAGGATGCTCTGTATGAAAATGAGAAACTTAAGGAAAAATGAGAAACTGAGCTCTTGTTGCAAAGGCAGACTTTTATGTCAGTCGTAAGTGATGGGAAAAAAAAAAAAAGAAAAAAAAAAAAAAAAAAGAAACCAAACAGGAACAATTAGATGGGAAATGTGCCACGTTAGCACAAAAGTATGCCTTACACATTACGAGAAAGCATCAGAAAAAGAGAAATAGGACACCTGGTTCAAAGCAGTACCATAGAGATATGTTTTTGGTTTTTTCCTATGTGTCTATGTTATTGCATGCCTTAGTAGATTGCTCTGTGTTATACCCTGCGAGACTAAAATGAACCCAGCAGAAGCGGTCTCTTGAGCAAGGGGGTGGAATATGGGAAAGCAACGGAAAATCGGCGAGGAGGACTGTAAATACACTCAAGGGACTCGCACCTGGGTGCTGGAAAACACAGATATCACACCAATTGTTATTCAGTCTCGGGTGCTGGCAAGAAAAACATTTGGATGACATAAGCCTGTAATGGACTCACAGACACCTTATCCAGCTGCTTGGGAATCTTGGCCTGTTGTGGAAGAAGATCAAAGCACAGCACCAGCAAGAACAGGGAGTCTGCATGCGCTCTTGCTAATAAGGACTCTTTTGCTGCCAAGGATTCGTGATAACAAGGACTCTCTTGCTGCCAAGGATAAGTTTAACAATGCTACTAGTACAGCTATTTCTGAGTTATCGCTAGATGTAGATAGTATTCGATATGCGATGTTGCAAAACAGAACTGCTACTGATTTTTTGCTTTCAGCTCACAGACATGGTTGTCAAGATTTTAAAGGACTGTACTGTATGAATCTAAGTGACCACTCCACATCCATCCATGCCCAGCTGCAGGAACTGCACCGACCGAACCAGCAACTTGTGGAGACCACGGGGTGAAATCTCTTTGCTGGATGGACTTGGGGGTGGGGTTGGTTGAAGCAAATTATACTCATTGCCTGTGTGGAAGGAATTTGTCTGTTATGTTTAGTACGCTGTTTGCCGTGTTTAATAAGCATTATACGATCAGCTGTAAATGCCGCTTTGCATCGTATCCTTGTACGAGTTGTAGAATATGTTGCTCTAAAAACTATGTGTGTATCCATGAGAACCTGACCTTCACAGAAGAAGATAACAAGAAGGGATTACAACAATGTAGTCACGTATCAGACAGCTGCTGTTAGCAAAGCTGGATCATGAGTTTGGTGAGACTCGCTGCATACACTGGCCACGTGTGCAGCGACTCTGGCCTGTACTTTTCTACTCGATCCAGCGCAGGAGAGTCTGGTGGGACTCGCTGTGTGCACTGGCCATGCATGCAGCGACTCTAGCCTGTACTTCTCCACTCAATCCAGTGCAGGATATAAGGAGGCTGTCTCGGGTCAGAGAGGGGGAGAGAGACATGAGCACACTTTGAAGGTACAGGGGATGCCCTGAAGCACTGTGTCTGCCCCCCCCCCCGCCCCCCCCGTAAGTTTTATGTTCATTAACCCCAACAGCTCCGAAGGCATCACAGCATGTTGAAAGATAAGATATAGTCTACTACTGCTGCAAGACACATTGAACACCTTCCTACAAGAATTTCAACTTTATGCCCTGATAGGACAGTGGGATGATGCAAAGAGCCTGACTGCATTAGAGTGGGTATTTTTGTCACATACCTTTTCAAAACCAGTAACTATGATGATCGAAATGTTGCCACGATTGTTTTTCCAGGGTCGCTCGTGCTGTCAGCAACCGCAATGTATTTGAAATATTACAAAAGGATTTCTCGTGGGTAAATCCAAAGAAATTGGCTTTCTGGGCTAAATTTAGGAATCTGGGTATTTATTGCCTTAGCAGGGTTCTTTTTGATTCTGTTTTTAATTGTGTTTAGTATATAACCTGCTAAGAGCGTCACAACAAGGATAACATGTCCAAATTAAAAGCGGTCAAAAATGGTTTCGATGATTGGTCAAACTCATGGGGTATAACGGGATGGTTATCAGACTTACTAAAGCAAGGGCTCATGCTACTGTTGGTTATATTATTATTGATTATGGTAGCCTCATGTGTTCTCCGCAAAGTGACTGACATGATAGAAAATGCCATGCATAAGGTCTGGCTGGCTCAAGAAGAAAAAGGGGGGATTGTAGGAATGTGTCTGAGAGAAAATGGTCACGTGAGCCAGCCTCCCTACTGTGAGAGATTGGATTAAGGGCAAAACAGGTGGTAGAAAATGGAATTAGGACATGGGAAAAACGGGAACTGAGAAGGTAGAAAACATGTTGTGCTAATGACTAAGCAATTTACTATGTGAATTCTTGTAACCAATCTGATCTGTGAATGAACTGCATGGACAGCGCGTGAAAAGAGACTGTAAGCCAATCATATAGCTGCCGCTAGCGCGTGCTCTTATTGCCTGTCTATATATACTCTGTGAAAACTTGAATAAAGGGAGAACGATCATACTCATATTGAGACTCCATCGTTACTCCGGGTCCGTCTCCCACTCCGACATCCTCCGACACTATACGCTGAACCACAGCTGGGCAGACCTCCTCTGGGCACTCTCCAGTTCCTCCCCACTCCTCCAAAATGGGGAGCTGCACACAGGGGGACACTTTTCTTTGGGGGGCCACTCCAGGTCCCAGCACCTTCTCCTCAGGACCACTGCTCAGCACGTTAGGTCCCAGCGGGCTCTGATGCACCTTCCTCCCCCTCAGTGCAGGACCGGACACTTCTCCTTGTAAACTTCTGGAGGTTTCTCTTGGCCATATCCCAGAGTTTCTCACGGTTCCCCTGAAGTGAAGCTCCATTGCCCTGGAATGAAGATCCATTTGCTCAGCTGTCAATGTTTCTATGCTGATGGCTCACCCTGGTGGTGCTGTCTCTCACAAGATAACCTGAGGAGTTGCAGGCCACGATAGACAATTAAAGGAGGTACTAGTTCAATAGAATTTCCGACTCAAGTAGGAAGTACCATGACAACCATCACCAAAATACCAGGGAGGGTATTGGTACGGTGCGCTGCCTGTATGGCAGACTACGTCAGTGGGAAATACAGACCTGTAGAGACACACAGAGAAAAGGGATCCCTCCAGGAGCTGGTTTTACATCCTCTATCCAGAAGCCGGCCCCAGGATCTCCTCATCCCTCAGTTCCCCCCCACATAAACAAGCACACGCACACACAACTGCCTGTCTCCGGTATGGAAACACAAAACCCCTGAGGCTGGCAGGCAGCCAGCTTCCACCTCCTCTGTGCTTCCTCTTCAGGCTTGGGTTTTGTCAGCAGCTTCTTTCTCATCCACGCCGTCCTTTCTGAATGTCAAGGCGGGCCATTGTGGAGCGTGAAGAGGAGATCCTCAAGCAGCCCTCCGCACCCTGCTTCTCCGCAGGGCCGTATCCCACAGGATTCTTCCAAGCCAGTCCCCCAGCAGGCCAAAGCCTGCTCTCCAGACGTCTCCTGCTCTCGGCCTTTTTCCTTTCTCTCAGGAGCCTCAACTCTACCTTCTTAGCCCTGGCTTTTACATCCCTGACTAGCTGTTGCTTGTTTGTTGGTATGAAGTCTGGAGCAGACGTTCACCCGCCACAAAGCTGCCAGTTTCCCAGGTTGTTCTGTCCTCTCCTGTTGACGCCTCAGCTCCCAGCTGAGTCTGTCTGTCCCCAGGCAGAGCTCCCTGCATTCCTGCTGCTGCCTCACAGAACGGGCCAGAGGAATGCCACAGAAACGATCGGAGGGATGGAACCCCTCTGCTGTGAGGACGGGCTGAGAGAGTTGGGGCTGTTCCGTCTGGAGCAGAGAAGGCTCCGGGGAGACCTTCTTGCGGCCTTTCGGTTGTTACTTCAGAGTCTTCCCCTCTGAGACCTGCTGTCTGCACTCTGTGTCTCTCCTTGCTTGCTCCCCTGGGGAGCTGAGAACCCGCTACTTCATGGACACTGCAGCCAAGGCTGCCACTCCATTATCACAGCCCTGATCCTTTTTTCCCTGATTGCATGTAGGAGATCCAGGTGAGCATCACCTCTGTTGGCACATCTGGCAGCTGTGCTCAGAAGCCGGCCCCAGGAACCCACAGAAACTTCTGGGTCTGTTTGAACCCTGCAGTGTCCCCTCACCCAAAAGGGCTCACCGAATCTGCTGCCCGACCCCTAGAGGATCTCCATTCCCCCAGGAAGCTCCTACGCTGAGGGCATCCCCCTCCTGATCTTAGAAGCACAGAATCTTCATGGTTGGAAAAGACCTTGGAGATCATCGAGTCCAACCAAACAACCTACAATCTCTGTCACTAGAGCATGCCCTGAAGTGCCACATCTAGACATTTCTTAAACACCTCTAGGGATGGTGACTCAACCCCCTCCCTGGGCAGGCTGTTCCAGTGCCTGACCACTCTTGCAGTAAAGTCATTCTTCCTAATATCTAACCTAAACCTCCCCTGCCGCAAGTTCAGGCCATTTCCTCTGGTCCTGTCATTATTCCCCTGGGAGAAGAGGCCAACCCCCACCTCTCTCCACCCTCCTTTCAGGGAGTTGTAGAGGACAATGAGGTCTCCCCTCAGCCTCCTCTTCTCCAAGCTAAACATGCCCAGCTCCCGCAGCCTCTCCTCATATGCCCTGGTCTCCAGACCCCTCACCAGCCTGGTAGCTCTCCTCTGGACACGCTCCAGCACCTCAATGTCCCTCTTGTGCAGAGGGGCCCAGAACTCAACACAGCACTCGAGGTGGGGCCTCACCAGTGCCCAGTACAGAGGCACCATCACTTCCCTGCTCCTGCTGGCCACGCTATTCCTGATAGAAGCCAGAATGCTGTTGGCCCTCTTGGCCACCTGGGCACACTGCTGGCTCATGTTAAGCTGGCCGTCCACCAGCACCCCCAGGTCCTTTTCTGCCGGGCAGCTTTCCAGCCACTCTGCCCCAAGCCTGTAGCGTTGCTGTGGGTTGTTGTGACCGAAATGCAGGACCCGGCACTTGGCCTTATTAAACCTCATAGAGTTGGCCTTGGCCCATCGATCCAGCCTGTCCAGGTCCCTCTGGAGAGCCTTCCTACCCTCAAGCAGATCAACACCCCCACCCAGTCTGGTGTCATCTGCAAACTTACTGAGGGTGCACTCAATCCCCTCATCCACATCATTGATAAAGACATTAAACAAAGCCGGCCCCAAAACTGAGCCCTGAGGGCCACCACTGGTGACCGGCCGCCAAGAGGATTTCACCCCATTGTGATAAATGATTTAATCGCAAACAGGATTCCAATTAGAATTTATAATTTATTAAAGGAACAAAGGCAAGCAAACAGCGCTGGGTGTGCCGGGGGTCCCTGCCCAACCAAGACACACACCTTACAGACCCCATTTTTGGTTTATATCTCCTATACTAATACATATTCATAACTGCCTCTAAAATGGTTGGCCCTTGCCAAAAATGGGTGTATCCCCCCCCTTACAGGTCACTATGCAGATAACAACAGGACCAGTTTAAGGTGGTATTCTAGAATGTTCGCCAGGTGGCTCCTGCAAAACACAGACACGACAGACACACCGTCTCATCTGCGGCCAGACAGACAAAACAGTCAAAGGTCACACTTCACCCTGTGGCCCTAACACTGTTCCACACTGACACGAATCAGTTAAGCACATCTCACAATCCCCCATTTTCTTTTTCTATGGCATTGATTCGTGTTTTTGTTGCCAACCGAGTTAATACTTGCCGAATGGGTGTTAGTTTCGAATCTTCTTTTGTCTTTAGTATCATCAGGGAAAGAGTTTTCTCTTTCCCTGGTTCTGAATCAACAGGTTCTGTAGCCATCTGCGTTCCTTGTATAACTGAGTGTATTAGTCTAATAAAACAAGGTATAAAACATGGAATTATTAACAATCCTGCAAATGCCCCCAATATAACAATCCCGATTTTAGTAAGCCAATCACCTCCCGTAAAGTTTTCCCAGAATCCTTCTAGGTCGACTCCAGTCCAAGTCTGAACTGGGACATGTGCAATTTTCTTCATTTCTTTTACAAGTTCATTTACAGCTTCCCCTTCATCATCAATTTCTAAACAACAATTACTAAGGTTAAACTTCCCACAAACACCTCCCTCTTGTGCTAGCAAATAATCCAAGGCTAAGCGATTTTGGTACAAAGCAGTTCTCATCTTGGTATTTTGTCTCGCATTGTTTTCCATATTTGAGGATTACTAATGTTGCTCTCCATAGCCTCCCATGGCCATCGTTCACCTTGGCTTGTTCCACCACAAACATAACAATTAGTTACATTTAATGACTTAGCAATGTTTTCAGCAAGATTTACAAAGAGATTTTTAGCAACTGTGGGAATTTCATATTCCACTCCTGTTTCTATTTCATGATAAAATGAGTTAAATAGTAGTCTGTGCTGTACCGATTCCCTTATTCTTTCTTTTATTTCGATATTATAAACCAAAGTCTGGGAACTTACCCGTCCCCTCCTAGTAGTTCCTACGCACTGGCTGCAGTTGTTTGCCATAACCAGAGTCAAGGAGCTTACCCCAAAGAGGACCAGAAGCGGTCCGGTCAGGGCCATAGTGATCGGCGGTCACAGCCCGAAGGGGTTGCAGCCCTTGGCAGACCTTTCAAGCCGCACCACTCGTTCCCCTCCGGTCTTGCCCTCTTCCTTAATCTTTTAAGGGGTAACCTTTAATCAAGAAGCACTCTTTGATTAAATTGACAACAATAAAGCCTAACCCATGGTAGGTTATATAGGGGAGTGGTGGCCCCACAGCGAATGCACAAAAATTCTAAACTGTTTCCTAGATCCTTGACTTCTTTTTTGGAAAATGATATATTTTAAAACATGTAGAACACTTTGCCCTTAAAAATAAACAGCACCGTTTACACAATGGACTAAATCACCTTTCCTAATAGGTATTTATCCCTGTCCACTAATTCTACAGGAGTAGTTACAATGAAATTCCCACAGCAACTTGGCTTATGCTTCTTGATGAAGGTCTCTTTAAGTTCGGCTGATGGTTAGCTTGGCTTCTCCGGGCTCAGATGTGACTCTCCACTCCTTCACTGGACCTTTCACTCACGACACATGTGTCAAATCCTAATGGTGGTGTTTGAGCCATCATCCCAATCTCTCGTAGTTCTTTTAACCTTTTTCCAATGGATATTATATATTTTTGGATACTATAATCTTCAACCACATTGTTCCCCAGGGGCATCCCTTGGGAGTAAGGCATTCCATATAACATTTCATATGGCGATAATCCAGTCTCACTGTGTGGCTTAGTTCTTATGTTTAATAGTGCCAATGGTAGGCATTTCGTCCAGGACATCTGTGTCTCAATCATTAATTTAGCCAATTGCTGTTTTATTGTTTGATTCATTCTTTCTACTTTCCCTGAGCTTTGTGGGTGCCACGGAGTGTGGTATTCCCATTGAATACCTAATGATTGACATAATAATTTTATTATTTTAGAAGTAAAATGTGCGCCCTGATCAGAATCAATATACTGGATTATCCCATATCTAGGTATTAAGTGTTCTAATAAGATTTTTACTACCATCTGTGCCGTAGCTCGCGCTACAGGGTAAGCTTCTACCCATTGTGTTAAATGATCTACTAGTACTAGTAAATATTTTATTCTCCCTACCTTAGGCAATTCAGTAAAATCGACTCGTATTCTTTCAAAAGGTCTATAAGCTGTTTTCCTTCCTCCCGTGGCTGCTTGTCGAAACACTTTCTTGTTTACTTTTTGACAAGTTAAACATCCTCGCCTGATTTGCTTTGCTATTTCAAAAATCCCAATACAGCCAAATTGTTTAAGGAAATGATCACTTATCGCCTTTGTACCCCAATGTGTTTGTGTGTGTAAGCGTTCTAATATTTGCCTGGCATAAGCTTTTGGCAACATCTCTCGCCCGTCGGGCAGCATCCATTTTCCCTGTTCTAACTTAGCTCCTATTTTCTCTAATTTTGCCTGTTCCTCAGGGGTAAATTTCTTTTCTTTCTCCTCTAGTTCTTTTTCACTAATGTCTCCTTGTACTTGTACTACATTAATTTTAGCGACGTGAGTCCTCAGGGCTGCTTCCTGGGCCTCTCTATCGGCTAGGTTATTCCCTCTGGTTCGATAATCTAATCCCTTTTGGTGTCCTCTCACATGTACCACTGCTATCTCCTTTGGTTTTCTTAACGCCTTTAAAATTTTCACTATTAGTTCTTGATGTATTAGATTCCTTCCTTGGGTATTAATTAAACCTCTTTCCTCCCAAATTTTTCCAAAAGTGTGGACTACTCCATACGCATATTTAGAATCCCAACTCTCTGGGCACGGCCAGCCAGCCAGTTTTTAACCCAGCAAAGAGTACACTCGTCTATGCCATGGATCGCCAGCTTCTCCAGGAGAATGCTGTGGGGGACGGTGTCAAAGGCCTTGCCAAAGTCCAGACAGACAACGTCCACAGCCTTCCCCGCATCCAGAAGGCGGGTAACATGGTCACAGAAAGCGATCAGGTTGGTTAAGCAGCACCTCCCTTTCCTAAAGCCATGCTGGCTGGCCCCGATCCCTTGGCTGCCCTGCGCTTGCCGTGAGAGCTCACTCGAGATGATCCTCTCCATGATCTTTCCTGGTACCGAGGTCAGGCTGACAGGCCTGTAGTTCCCCGGATCCTCCTTCCGACCCTTCTTGTAGATGGGCGTCACATTAGCCACCCTCCAGGCATCTGGGACCTGCCCTGTTGACCAGGATTGTTGATAAACGATGGAGAGAGGCTTGGTGAGCTCTCCCGCCAGCTCCCTGAGTACTCTTGGGTGAATCCCATCCGGCCCCATAGACTTCTGTGCGTCTGGGTGCAGAAGCAGGTCATTGGCTACTTCCTCCTGGGTTATGGGTGGGTTGTTCTGCTCTCCATCCTTATCTCCCAGCTCAGGAGGCTGAACACCCTGGGGATAGCTGGTGGACATGGCCAATTCCATACCCGGACGCAGCAGCCGGGCTTGTCTGGGGCACGGGCAGGGCCCTGCTGCCCTCCAGGCAACCCCAGGGCTTCTCCGGCCCTCTCAGGAGCATGAGCTGGGCCAAGCGGTCCCCACCAAGAGCCCCAGGGCCTCTCCCGGGCCTCGCAGGGCCCCACGGAAGGCCCAGTGGGGCCTTCTGCTGCTGAGCAGAGCGGCAGTTCCTCCCCCAGGCACGCTCGGGGCGCCGGGAGGGGTGGAGAGTGGCCCCACCAGTGGTGGCAGCCCCACAAGAAGGCCAGAGGCACTGGAAGCAGAGCAACTGGCAGCACAGGCAAACCCAGAGGTAAACCCCTCTGGGCTGCTCAAGTATGGCAAGATATTGCTGACCCGCTGGGGAAACTAGTGGTGAAAGTACATCACGTAGGTGCCCACACACCCATGAGTCGAGCCACCGAAGAACATCGAAATAATCAGCAAACCCACCTAGAACCGGAAAAAGAGACCTTGAAAGCTCAGCGTGAGGACGTCTTTTCTTGCCTGTAATCTCACAGGGGCAGCGAATGTGTCACGCGCACAGCGGGCAGCGTCTTCACTAGAGCAAGAAGCGACCACTGACACCCACCTCCAGTGACACTGCCAGAGCTCTGCCACGCAAAACACACAACAGAAACGTGCCCCGTGCATTCGACAGCAACAGTTAACGTGTGCTTAGGGAAGCACGAGAGCGGTCAGACAGGGCGCGCGCATCGGGTTGTGCCCACGGATCAGGCCTACCTGTCCCAGTCCTTTCATGTGATTCGTAGCACTTGAGAATTTCCTCATAATCACCTAAAGCCATTCTGAGAGCAACGGGGACCTGGCAATTCTTCTCAGCCCCTGCGAGGAGAAACTGCAGCCGGCCTTTGGGCTTCTCCACGCTGAGCAGACTCTGGAACGGAAAACGCATTTACTGCAGCCCAGCGCGGGCCGGGGCGGGGGGCGACCTGCGCTGATGACCAAGCGCTACACCCCCAGCGGGAAATTCACCAGACGGGGCAGCCCGAGCGCCCGCAGGCCCCGGGCACAGGCGGCTACCGTCTAACGGGGGCTCCTGGCTAACGCTTGCCAGCGAGAGCGGGCGACTGCGCTGCCGAAGAGGCAAGCACGCCCGACCCGGCGGTATCCTCCGCGGGGCAACGAACGAGACCCAAGGAGACGCCGCCGCCGCCGCCGCCTCCTTTCGCGGGCCCGCCCGCGCGGCCCGGCGAAAGGCGCCCAGCCCCCCCAGAGTCCTGCCGCCAGCAGACCCGCCGGGAGCCGCTAACGGGCTGCGGGGCAGCGGGGCCCGGAGGCTACACTCACCGGCTCGGCAGCCGCCTCCCGGGGCGGCCGCTGCCGTTCAAATCTCTTGCCGCGGCGCCCGCTTCCGGGTAGGACGCCCGAGAGGCCAATCACCGCGCGGCGCTGGGCCGGAACAGGCGGAGACGCGCGGTGCATGACGGGAGGAAGGTCGAGGAGGAGCTGGGCGTGCGGGCGTCGCCATGGCGGGAGGGTCTCCGCTGCCCAGGCACCCGGTCCCGACAGGTGACGGGGAACAGCGCCCGCTCCCCCCGGGAATGCTGCCGCTCCCTACCGCCGGTGGGGGCTGGCGTGGGAGCCGCGCCGCCGGGCCTGCCGCCGCGCACAAGATGGCGCCCGGCCTACGGCCCCGGGGAGACTACGGCTCCCAGAACGCTCCGCGGGCCCGCCGTTCCCTGAGGGGAGGCCCTTCCCGCCGCCAGGCCCGGCCCCGCCCGCTCCGCTCACGGCAGCGCCCGGCGCCGGCCCCGAGCAGAAAGACGGGGGTTGCGCTGTTAGGTCCGGGCGGGGGCTGACGGTCTGCCTTGGCTGCGGGCGGCCATTCCCCTGCCAGGCCTTTGACCTCCCTGCGTACAGGCGTGTCGGCCTAAAGCCACGAGCAGAACAGGAAGAAGCAAAAAATGAAAAGACGACGGGTGGAACATCTTACTTCTGTAAAATGTTTGTCCTTTGGAATCCTCCCGGACACATTGCATCTTTCCTGAAGAAAGACCTACGTTTCTAAGAGAAAGTTTCAGTTCTCTCCTGAGTAACAAAGGCGAAGAAGGCTGTTTCAGGGACAGAGAGAATGGGGCCGTTCTTTTAGGGCGAGGCAGATGGTATCTCTTCTGGATGGGGCAGAGCCAGCGCTACCCATGCCAGAGCACTCAGTGCGACACCTTTTCCCTCCCTCTCTCCCTCAGCTACTTGGCCGTGGGGCTGGCGGGAGGCTTGGGATGAACCAGCCCATCAGCCGCGGCGGGGGATGGCACGGCCTCCCGCCCATCAGGCTGCGGGGAGCCACCAGCTCTCTGCAGGGAGTAGTCCAAGGCTTTAGCCCAGCGTCAGCACAGCAGCTCTGGCCATTCTGGCCACCGGCGAGCTCTGGTTGCCGGCAGAGCTCACGGTCCCTGCAGCCAGGGCGCTCAGTGTGACGCTTTTTCCCTCCCTCTCTCCCTCAGCTACTTGGGAGCCCCTTCTTCCCGTCTGAGATGAACGACTTTGTCCTTGCCATCTTGAAAAACATGGCAGACCCAAGGGTCTCTGACACCCTGCTGGTTGGCAGGGTGCTGGAGCTGGTCTTGAGAGGCTCGTGCTCAGAGCTATACGGGGTAGGCAGTGTGCAGCCGGGTTGCCCTGTGCGCGTGCCCTGCGGGGGCCGTTCCCCCCGCCCCGAGGCCAGGGCTTGCAGCACCTGACGGGCATCCCTTGAGGCCAGCAAAGGGCAGCAGGAGGGCAGCAGCTCTTGGTGTCAGCAGGGGCCATAGCTGTGCTCCAGCCCGCTGTCTCCAGTAGGTCAACGACCTCGTGGAGGTCATCGATAGGCACCTGGTCTGCGTCAGCAGGATGCTGCTCCAGGACATCCTGACGTTCACCCTTCCCTGGCTGGCCGACATCGACAGTTATGAGGTGGTCACTGGCCTGCTGAGGGTTTCCCGGCCCTGTGACAAGTATGTGGCCCGTCAGCCTCAGGGGCAGCTCAGGACCTCCGGGGCCTGCCCAGGCAGAAGGGGTGGTGGCCGAGGTGGCCCTGCTGACAGTGTGCTCTGGCTCTGCAGCACTGCCAGGGCCACGTGGAACACGCTGTCCTGTGAGCCCAGCCTCCTGGCCGACCTGCTGAGGATGCTGCTGAGGCTGCTGCTGGACGGTCTCCAGCCCCTCTGGCCCTCTCCATCCACCCCCAAACCCGTCCTTCCTGGGGCGCCTGGCCCAGGGCCCTCGGGCCGCAGCCGGGCAGGGCAGCGCGTGCCGCTCGGCCCCGCAGCGCGCAGGCATGCCGCCTGCCCCGGCCCTGCTGCCCTCGGCAGCCCCACTCCCTGGCCGCCGCCCCCGGCCGGCTCAGCAGCGGGGAAGCTGATAAAACTGAGAAGATGATTGAGAAAAAGGGGACACTGTTTGAGAAACTGTCTAGGATGGAAGAAACATCCCGCTTTTCCCCTGCATGGACCCATGTCGCAGCCATTAGGAGAAGATGCCCTCCTACGAGACCGACTTGGAAGGAAAAGAAGACACTACGAGACACCTTGTGGTTTTACCTCGGTGCCTATGGAGAGGACCTGAGTAAGTGGGATGAAGGACCTACCTTGGCCCTACAGGCACTAGTTGCAAGGTAAAACAGATAGAAGAAAGAATTCTTCCAGGAGGGTGGCTGCTCCAGTGCCCAGGGAGCAGTTCTCTGGTCCGGGTCGGAACTCATCTGCTAACTGTAGATGTTGTCCTCAACATTAGAGGTGCCCTGCCTCCAGCCAGGAGGGGGAGAGGGATAACCGAGTTTATTGGGCTGTGTGGATTCGATGTCCTCGTGTATTAGAGCCACAAAAGCATAAAGACATGGTGGACAGCGGTGCACAGTGTACCCTATTGCCATTGACTCATAAAGGGACAAAATCTGTTGCTGATTCTGGTGTGACAGGTCTCAAGAACTGACTGTACTTCGGCCAAAGTGAGCCGAACTGGGAATAAATGGCGGAAGCGCTCCATTGTGAGTGGCCCAGACGCTGCGTGCATCCTTGGCGTAGACTTGCTCAAGAGAGGGTATTTCAAAGACCCGAAAGCGTATCGGTGGGCTGTTGGTATAGCAGCTGGAGGGACTGAGGACATTACACAGCTGTCTGCCTTTCCAGGGGCCTTGCTCGGAGCTCTTTGGTCCGGGGATCGGAGGTTCTCCCTGAGAATCCCTCGGTGCCGGATGGAGGCCCTGCAATTCCAAGGATCTGTCGAGATTCAGAGGCAGAGTCCCATCTGGGTCGCCAGAAACTGTCACCGAAATCGGGAATGAACTTCTTAACACCGATGTAGTCTTAAGAAGCAGGCATTCTTTTATTCAGCACCGGGGACGTGGGGGATCTCTCCACCTGACATGTCCACTGAATGTGAGATTCACAGAGACTTACATCCATACAGAATATGCGTGGTCGTTACATGTCTCAGCACTCATTGCCACGTTCATTACATTTCCAGAACTCATCTCCATATTCACATCCCCTTGGCACATGCACATTAGCTCCGTTAGGGGCTTCATGGTAGGTCTTGGGTGGTTCCTAGTGGTGTACGGTGGCTGGTTTGAGCTGATAATAGAGGAATCTCTTTGTGTGGACTGGGGAAGATAAATGCAGCAGCTTTTGCAACTCCCCCATTTATTTTGCGAGCTTGTTATCGGTCCCTCCAGTCTCTTCGGGGATGTGGTATTCTTCGCTGTTTGTTCTTCACAAGGAGCTACGTTTACCTATTTACCAGACTCAGTCCCTGGTTGTAACCCCGCTGTGTGAGCCGATGCGGGCAGGACGCAGGAACAACCACAAAACCACGGATGAAAGGCAAAGAACAAGTTTCTTCTCGATACCTCACAGACCAGGGAATCTCCGAAGCAACACCCGGGCAGAGGCACGGAAGCAGGGACTGCGGGCACCGTGGAGTGAGAGAGAGTCCTTGTTAGCAAGAGCCCTTGGCAGCGAGAGAGTCCTTGTGAGCAAGAGCACGCACGGACTCCCTGTTCTGCCTGGCATTTAAAGGGTTCAAACAGGCATCGTTTTCCCACTGTGCTTTGATCTTCTTCAGCACCAGGCCAGGATTCTCAAGTGGCTGGATAAGGTGTCCCTGAGTCCATCACAGGTTTATGTTATCGAAGTGCAAGTGTTTTTCTTGCAAGCGTCCGAGACTGAATAACAATTAGTGTGATATATGTGTTTTCCAGCACCCAGCTGTGAGTCACTTGAGCGTATTAACAATCCTCCTCACCGATCTTCTGTTGCTTTCCCACGACTGCCCTCCCTGCAATGGACCTTATTGTGCACCCAACTTAGGAGACAAATCTTCTACACCAATCTGAGTCGCAGCAACATTATTCTTTTTCTTCTTTTTTATGTTTGTCCTTTTTCTGTCTCTGGTTTCAGTTGAGGCTGTTTGGTTTTGCCATCTTCCCATGAACCTGCACTCGGTAAATGCATGTGTACTTTGGGTTTCCCCAGTTGCTCTTCACAAGGAGTTTGAGATAGGAGAAGGCTCTGGGATGCGGGGCGTTCTGCGAGGAAAAGAGGGAAGAGGAATCGGAGGTGTTAAGAGCCACAATGCAGTCAAGGTATCTCCCCCCACCAGCCCTGCTCCTGCTCAGGAGCAAGCTCCTGACAGTGGGTGGGAGCGGCTGTGGAAACCTGAGGCTGGCTCTGGTAGCGGGGTGCTGGGGAGGCTGGGGACACGGGGAGGGGGAAGGCACCTGGCACCCTCTGCATGGGCCCGGCTGGGGCTCAGCCTCCCTCCCCTCTGCCTCTTCTTCTGCGCCTCGCTCTGTGCCGGCAGAGAGGCCGGGGAGGTGCTCCTTTGCGTGGGGCAGCTGGTGTGACACCCCCCCGAGCTCCCGCTGTCTGCTCTGCCCGCTTTCCTGCGGGCAGGCGTGAGAGCAGCGGGAGAGAAGGGGCATGCTATGCTGGGAGGAGAGGACACCGTCCAGCCTGCCAGCAGGCCACGGGATGGAGCCAGGGCGCTCCCCGACGGCTTTCTCCAGCGGGCGTCCCTGTTTCTCCACGGCACAAAGACGTTGCTCGGGTGCAGTGGCTGCGTGTGCAGCGGGCTCTGCTGAAGGCAGCCAGGGATCTCTTGGGACTCATGCTCCCACGGGCCTGACCTTGCCCTCACTTTCCTTTTGCTAGCACCACCGCGTGCCACTCAGCCCTCCCAACCCCACCAGCTCTCTCCTGGCGGTGACCCAGGCCCCCTCTGCCCAGGGAGAAAGCATTCACGCTCCTCCTGCCATGGCCCTGCAGGCAAACCTGCTTTGCTCCCTGGCATCTTCCCCCAACACCGTGCGTGCATCGCACCTTCAGAGGGAAGGTCTGAATGGCCTCTTTTGCCACATCGTACATGAAGGTCACCAGGAGAGTTTCCTCTTCTCCGTCCACATCCACTCCCTGTGGGGCAAAGCACAAGGAGAGCAGCTCAGACTCGTCCCGACAAAGAGGGAACGTAGGTGCTGGGTCAGCCCTGTTACCTACCCACCCTCCCCTGGGGCTCTAGCCCTAGTCTAGCCCTGGTTACGGTGGAGCTCAGGCTCCGCTTGAGTTTTAGTCAAGAACCCTGAGCTGCTTGGCCAGAACAAGTCTTAAGAGGGAGGAGACCTCTAGAGCCCTTAGGAGGAGACTCCTAGAGCCTCACCAGGGCCCTGCAGTGCTCAGGAGACCGGGACTCCAACCTCAGAGGAGGCACAAAAGCAAGGAAGACCCTGTCATGGCTTTCCCCCAGGACCAGATCCGCACCAGAAGCACCCAGCAGAGACTTACAAAGACAGCGATGTCCCTGGGGGCGCTGGTGACGGTCCCAGATGGAGAGACTTCTTTGGAGATGTGCTGCACAGTGATGGCAGTCAGGTGGACTCGCGCTGGCAACCTGATGACCACCTGGCCCTGATGCCCTGGGAAAGGCCAGCAGTTTCCCGGGGAAACATCCGGCTGCAACCAGAAAGCCAGAGCAATGAAGCGTGAGAGAGTGTTGGGGCCAAGACAACTGCCCACGTAGCTTGAAGCGTAGGCACCGGTGTGTCTGTGGGGTCTATTTCAGCTTGAAAATGAGGTGTGTGTGAGGAAGTGGACAGAAGCAGGAGGCCTCCTTCCCTGACCGACCTTTGCCAGGGCTGTCAGTATTATGGAGCAGAGGAGAACAGCGGTTACGAAACCACTCTAGTCAGGGCCTTGCAGAAACACATCCCTGCCCAGGGGCTCTGCAGGGCACCCCCCACCTCTCGCCTCCCACCCCCAAGACGGCGCAACACTGGACCGAAGGGAGAGCCCTGAGGTCAGTCTCCAACTTCACAGGAAGAAAGGAAAGAATTCCCTCTCGATTTCTGCTACAATACCTGCAAAATGCGATCGGGACTGCGGGGAGTGCAAAAGAACTCAATAAACCTCCAGAACCAGTCGTTTTTGCAGGTGTAGGTCTCCGAAGTTCTCTGCAGGTCAATGCTGGCACCTGCAGGGAAGGGAAAGCAGACGACTGCAAGAGGCCACAGACGAGGAGGGCTTGGTGCTCAGACACTATTTCTGACACCGCCGGCCAGCTGCGCTTCTGTCAGTCCTGTCCTCGTCCCAGGCTGGTGGGCTGCCCGGCTGCCCAGCCGCGCAGGGGAATGACAGCGGCCACGTGCCTGGTGACTGCTGCACTCCCAGCGCCAGCAGGAGAAGGTCTGAGGGTTCTGGGAGACAGACGGTGCCCATGTGAATGGCAGCAGACCCAAGCTGAGGGCTTGCTGCGTGGGCAGCCAAGGACGGCCCGGCCATCTCCTTTTCCAATGCTGAGGAGAGGAAGAGAGCCCCTCCGTCCGCACAGGAACACGTGCGGGGGCAGCGCCAGAGGCAGCGTGAGGATGCCGAGGGCAGGGTTGGGAGGGAGTCTGAGAGAGCTGCTCTGCCACAGCCTTGCCCTGGGACCCCCCAAGCATTTCAGCTCCCCCACTTTGGAGAGCAGCGCCTGGAGCGCAGGCGCCTTTGGGGAGGGCTGCAGACAAGCGCAGGGCAAGGGGACGTGGCTGCTTGTGTCCATACCAGAGCTTTGCAGGGCCCAGTCAGACATCTCCACGTAGGCTTCCAAAGCCCTCTCAGATGCTGCCTGCTTCATTTCCTCGACTTCCTGGGAACGCCATAAACAAACAGAGAAAAGGAGCACATCAACGTTCAGCGTGGCTACTAGCGCCCGGAGCGGCAAAGGGCCACTGTCAGAAAGGCAAGGCAAACCCTCTCCACGGAGCTGCAGGACTGAGGAACAGTGTCTGTGTCCACAGCCATGGCCACGGCCCCGAGGTGGGTTGATGAGGGTCCCCACACCCTCGTCCCCATCCTCCACACTCTCCAGGGCAGGTGGAAGGTGGACTCAAGCCCTGCCAGCGATGGCTGGCCCCCCGTGAGCGTGCCTGGGTCCC
>NW_026961778.1:0-64905 GCF_963924245.1 Chroicocephalus ridibundus
CTCCCTACACTGTCCATTGAGTTTGTCCTCAAAACCAATATACATCCTGCTATATCTCCCACATGGAAAGTGCCAGGAGGAGAAGTGGCGATTATGTTTAGACTTTCTCGGAACTGCTTCAAATCAACTAGATATCTTTGTGCTGTAAATCTCCCAACAGCCAAACGCAAAAGCAGCAAACATCTCGCTGTATGTCCCACATCCAAAGTGCCAAGAGAGAGCTTGCTCTCCCTGTCTTTGAGTACTGTTTTCGCTGTGCCGGGTTACCTCCTTTGCTAACATTCTCTTCAGGCGCTGCAGGGAAACCAGGAAACCCACGTGGAGAAGGCACCCACACTGAAAGTGCCTGGAGGGAACATTGGGGGCTTCTTCTCAGTGTCTCTGACATAGGGTTTCACTGTCCCGGGAAAGTCTCTGCTAACACCCTGCAGAGCGCTGTGCCCAATCTACAGAAACGTCTTGCGGTATCTCCTACAGGGAAAGTGCCAGGAGGGAATTGTCGAGCTTGTTCTCAGTGTCTCTGAGAATTGCTCTGATTATCCCTGTGACCTCTTTGCTAAGACTCTCCAGAGAGCCGTCCTCAAAACCAACACACATCTTGACATATCTCCCTCATTGATCGCAGTGTCTCCAGGAACGGCATTCAAGGAGCCAGGAACTTTTCTCCCTACACTGTCCATATGAGTTGTCCTCAAAACCAATATACATCCTGCTATATCTCCCACATGGAAAGTGCCAGGAGGGAGAAGTGGCGATTATGTTTAGACTTTCTCGGAACTGCTTCAAATCAACTAGATATCTTTGTGCTGTAAATCTCCCAACAGCCAAACGCAAAAGCAGCAAACATCTCGCTGTATGTCCCACATCCAAAGTGCCAAGAGAGAGCTTGCTCTCCCTGTCTTTGAGTACTGTTTTTCGCTGTGCCGGTTACCCTCTTTGCTAACATTCTCTTCAGCGCTGCAGGGAAACCAGGAACCACGTGGAGAAGGCACCCACACTGAAAGTGCCTGGAGGGAACATTGGGGCTTCTTCTCAGTGTCTCTGACATAGGGTTTCACTGTCCCGGGAAAGTCTCTGCTTAACACCCCTGCAGAGCGCTGTGCCCAATCTACAGAAACGTCTTGCGGTATCTCCTACAGGGAAAGTGCCAGGAGGGAATTGTCGAGCTTGTTCTCAGTGTCTCTGAGAATTGCTCTGATTATCCCTGTGACCTCTTTGCTAAGACTCTCCAGAGAGCCGTCCTCAAAACCAACACACATCTTGACATATCTCCCACATTGATCGCAGTGTCTCCAGGAACGGCATTCAAGGAGCCAGGAACTTTTCTCCCTACACTGTCCATTGAGTTGTCCTCAAAACCAATATACATCCTGCTATATCTCCCACATGGAAAGTGCCAGGAGGGAGAAGTGGCGATTATGTTTAGACTTTCTCGGAACTGCTTCAAATCAACTAGATATCTTTGTGCCTGTAAATCTCCCAACAGCCAAACGCAAAAGCAGCAAACATCTCGCTGTATGTCCCACATCCAAAGTGCCAAGAGAGAGCTTGCTCTCCCTGTCTTTGAGTACTGTTTTCGCTGTGCCGGTTACCTCTTTGCTAACATTCCTCTTCAGCGCTGCAGGGAAACCAGGAACCACGTGGAGAAGGCACCCACACTGAAAGTGCCTGGAGGGAACATTGGGCTTCTTCTCAGTGTCTCTGACATAGGGTTTCACTGTCCCGGGAAAGTCTCTGCTAACACCCTGCAGAGCGCTGTGCCCAATCTACAGAAACGTCTTGCCGGTATCTCCTACAGGGAAAGTGCCAGGAGGGAACTGTCCATCTTGTTCTCAGTGTCTCTGAGAATTGCTCTGATTATCCCTGTGACCTCTTTGCTAAGACTCTCCAGAGAGCCGTCCTCAAAACCAACACACATCTTGACATATCTCCCACATTGATCGCAGTGTCTCCAGGAACGGCATTCAAGGAGCCAGGAACTTTTCTCCCTACACTGTCCATTGAGTTGTCCTCAAAACCAATATACATCCTGCTATATCTCCCCACATGGAAAGTGCCAAGGAGGGAGAAGTGGCGATTATGTTTAGACTTTCTCGGAACTGCTTCAAATCAACTAGATATCTTTGTGCTGTAAATCTCCCAACAGCCAAACGCAAAAGCAGCAAACATCTCGCTGTATGTCCCACATCCAAAGTGCCAAGAGAGAGCTTGCTCTCCCTCTCTTTGAGTACTGTTTTCACTGTCCCGGTTACCTCTTTGCTAACATTCTCTTCAGCGCTGCAGGGGAAACCAGGAACCACGTGGAGAAGGCACCCACACTGAAAGTGCCTGGAGGGAACATTGGGGCTTCTTCTCAGTGTCTCTGACATAGGGTTTCACTGTCCCGGGAAAGTCTCTGCTAACACCCCTGCAGAGCGCTGTGCCCAATCTACAGAAACGTCTTGCGGTATCTTCCTACAGGGGAAAGTGCCAGGAGGGAACTGTCCATCTTGTTCTCAGTGTCTCTGAGAATTGCTCTGATTATCCCTGTGACCTCTTTGCTAAGACTCTCCAGGAGAGCCGTCCTCAAAACCAACACACATCTTGACATATCTCCCACATTGATCGCAGTGTCTCCAGGAACGGCATTCAAGGAGCCAGGAACTTTTCTCCCTACACTGTCCATTGAGTTGTCCTCAAAACCAATATACATCCTGCTATATCTCCCACATGGAAAGTGCCAGGAGGGAGAAGTGGGGATTATGTTTAGACTTTTCTCGGAACTGCTTCAAATCAACTAGATATCTTTGTGCTGTAAATCTCCCAACAGCCAAACGCAAAAGCAGCAAACATCTCGCTGTATGTCCCACATCCAAAGTGCCAAGAGAGAGCTTGCTCTCCCTCTCTTTGAGTACTGTTTTCGCTGTGCCGGTTACCTCTTTGCTAACATTCTCTTCAGCGCTGCAGGGAAACCAGGAACCACGTGGAGAAGGCACCCACACTGAAAGTGCCTGGAGGGAACATTGGGGCTTCTTCTCAGTGTCTCTGACATAGGGTTTCACTGTCCCGGGAAAGTCTCTGCTAACACCCTGCAGAGCGCTGTGCCCAATCTACAGAAACGTCTTGCGGTATCTCCTACAGGGAAAGTGCCAGGAGGGAATTGTCGAGCTTGTTCTCAGTGTCTCTGAGAATTGCTCTGATTATCCCTGTGACCTCTTTGCTAAGACTCTCCAGAGAGCCGTCCCTCAAAACCAACACACATCTTGACATATCTCCCACATTGATCGCAGTGTCTCCAGGAACGGCATTCAAGGAGCCAGGAACTTTTTCTCCCTACACTGTCCATTGAGTTGTCCTCAAAACCAATATACATCCTGCTATATCTCCCACATGGAAAAGTGCCAGGAGGGAGAAGTGGCGATTATGTTTTAGACTTTCTCGGAACTGCTTCAAATCAACTAGATATCTTTGTGCTGTAAATCTCCCAACAGCCAAACGCAAAAGCAGCAAACATCTCGCTGTATGTCCCACATCCAAAGTGCCAAGAGAGAGCTTGCTCTCCCTGTCTTTGAGTACTGTTTTCGCTGTGCCGGTTACCTCTTTGCTAACATTCTCTTCAGCGCTGCAGGGAAACCAGGAACCACGTGGAGAAGGCACCCACACTGAAAGTGCCTGGAGGGAACATTGGGGCTTCTTCTCAGTGTCTCTGACATAGGGTTTCACTGTCCCGGGAAAGTCTCTGCTAACACCCTGCAGAGCGCTGTGCCCAATCTTACAGAAACGTCTTGCGGTATCTCCTACAGGGAAAGTGCCAGGAGAGGAACTGTCCATCTTGTTCTCAGTGTCTCTGAGAATTGCTCTGATTATCCCTGTGACCTCTTTGCTAAGACTCTCCAGAGAGCCGTCCTCAAAACCAACACACATCTTGACATATCTCCCACATTGATCGCAGTGTCTCCAGGAACGGCATTCAAGGAGCCAGGAACTTTTCTCCCTACACTGTCCATTGAGTTGTCCTCAAAAACCAATATACATCCTGCTATATCTCCCACATGGAAAGTGCCAGGAGGGAGAAGTGGGGATTATGTTTAGACTTTCTCGGAACTGCTTCAAATCAACTAGATATCTTTGTGCTGTAAATCTCCCAACAGCCAAACGCAAAAGCAGCAAACATCTCGCTGTATGTCCCACATCCAAAGTGCCAAGAGAGAGCTTGCTCTCCCTGTCTTTGAGTACTGTTTTCGCTGTGCCGGTTACCTCTTTGCTAACATTCTCTTCAGCGCTGCAGGGAAACCAGGAACCACGTGGAGAAGGCACCCACACTGAAAGTGCCTGGAGGGAACATTGGGGCTTCTTCTCAGTGTCCTCTGACATAGGGTTTCACTGTCCCGGGAAAGTCTCTGCTAACACCCTGCAGAGCGCTGTGCCCAATCTACAGAAACGTCTTGCGGTATCTCCTACAGGGAAAAGTGCCAGGAGGGAACTGTCCATCTTGTTCTCAGTGTCTCTGAGAATTGCTCTGATTATCCCTGTGACCTCTTTGCTAAGACTCCTCCAGAGAGCCGTCCTCAAAACCAACACACATCTTGACATATCTCCCACATTGATCGCAGTGTCTCCAGGAACGGCATTCAAGGAGGCCAGGAACTTTTCTCCCTACACTGTCCATTGAGTTGTCCTCAAAACCAATATACATCCTGCTATATCTCCCACATGGACAAGTGCCAGGAGGGAGAAGTGGCGATTATGTTTAGACTTTCTCGGAACTGCTTCAAATCAACTAGATATCTTTGTGCTGTAAATCTCCCAACAGCCAAACGCAAAAGCAGCAAACATCTCGCTGTATGTCCCACATCCAAAGTGCCAAGAGAGAGCTTGCTCTCCCCTGTCTTTGAGTACTGTTTTCGCTGTGCCGGTTACCTCTTTGCTAACATTCTCTTCAGCGCTGCAGGGAAACCAGGAACCACGTGGAGAAGGCACCCACACTGAAAGTGCCTGGAGGGAACATTGGGGCTTCTTCTCAGTGTCTCTGACATAGGGTTTCACTGTCCCGGGAAAGTCTCTGCTAACACCCTGCAGAGCGCTGTGCCCAATCTACAGAAACGTCTTGCGGTATCTCCTACAGGGAAAGTGCCAGGAGGGAAACTGTCCATCTTGTTCTCAGTGTCTCTGAGAATTGCTCTGATTATCCCCTGTGACCATCTTTGCTAAGACTCTCCAGAGAGCCGTCCTCAAAACCAACACACATCTTGACATATCTCCCCACATTGATCGCAGTGTCTCCAGGAACGGCATTCAAGGAGCCAGGAACTTTTCTCCCTACACTGTCCATTGAGTTGTCCTCAAAACCAATATACATCCTGCTATATCTCCCACATGGAAAGTGCCAGGAGGGAGAAGTGGCGATTATGTTTAGACTTTCTCGGAACTGCTTCAAATCAACTAGATATCTTTGTGCTGTAAATCTCCCAACAGCCAAACGCAAAAGCAGCAAACATCTCGCTGTATGTCCCACATCCAAAGTGCCAAGAGAGAGCTTGCTCTCCCCTGTCTTTGAGTACTGTTTTCGCTGTGCCGGTTACCTCTTTGCTAACATTCTCTTCAGCGCTGCAGGGAAACCAGGAACCACGTGGAGAAGGCACCCACACTGAAAGTGCCTGGAGGGAACATTGGGGCTTCTTCTCAGTGTCCTCTGACATAGGGTTTCACTGTCCCGGGAAAGTCTCTGCTAACACCCTGCAGAGCGCTGTGCCCAATCTACAGAAACGTCTTGCGGTATCTCCTACAGGGAAAGTGCCAGGAGGGAACTGTCCATCTTGTTCTCAGTGTCTCTGAGAATTGCTCTGATTATCCCTGTGACCTCTTTGCTAAGACTCTCCAGAGAGCCGTCCTCAAAACCAACACACATCTTGACATATCTCCCACATTGATCGCAGTGTCTCCAGGAACGGCATTCAAGGAGCCAGGAACTTTTCTCCCTACACTGTCCATTGAGTTGTCCTCAAAAACCAATATACATCCTGCTATATCTCCCACATGGAAAGTGCCAGGAGGGAGAAGTGGCGATTATGTTTAGACTTTCCTCGGAACCTGCTTCAAATCAACTAGATATCTTTGTGCTGTAAATCTCCCAACAGCCAAACGCAAAAGCAGCAAACATCTCGCTGTATGTCCCACATCCAAAGTGCCAAGAGAGAGCTTGCTCTCCCTCTCTTTGAGTACTGTTTTCGCTGTGCCGGTTACCTCTTTGCTAACATTCTCTTCAGCGCTGCAGGGAAACCAGGAACCACGTGGAGAAGGCACCCACACTGAAAGTGCCTGGAGGGAACATTGGGGCTTCTTCTCAGTGTCTCTGACATAGGGTTTCACTGTCCCGGGAAAGTCTCCTGCTAACACCCTGCAGAGCGCTGTGCCCAATCTACAGAAACGTCTTGCGGTATCTCCTACAGGGAAAGTGCCAGGAGGGAATTGTCGAGCTTGTTCTCAGTGTCTCTGAGAATTGCTCTGATTATCCCTGTGACCTCTTTGCTAAGACTCTCCAGAGAGCCGTCCTCAAAACCAACACACATCTTGACATATCTCCCTCATTGATCGCAGTGTCTCCAGGAACGGCATTCAAGGAGCCAGGAACTTTTCTCCCTACACTGTCCATTGAGTTGTCCTCAAAACCAATATACATCCTGCTATATCTCCCACATGGAAAGTGCCAGGAGGGAGAAGTGGCGATTATGTTTAGACTTCCTCGGAACTGCTTCAAATCAACTAGATATCTTTGTGCTGTAAATCTCCCAACAGCCAAACGCAAAAGCAGCAAACATCTCGCTGTATGTCCCACATCCAAAGTGCCAAGAGAGAGCTTGCTCTCCCTGTCTTTGAGTACTGTTTTCGCTGTGCCGG
This sequence comes from Chroicocephalus ridibundus, assembly GCF_963924245.1. NCBI lineage: Eukaryota > Metazoa > Chordata > Aves > Charadriiformes > Laridae > Chroicocephalus > Chroicocephalus ridibundus. The sequence continues at coordinate 6,877 of NW_026961778.1, forward strand.
TTACCTCTTTGCTAACATTCTCTTCAGCGCTGCAGGGAAACCAGGAACCACGTGGAGAAGGCACCCACACTGAAAGTGCCTGGAGGGAACATTGGGGCTTCTTCTCAGTGTCTCTGACATAGGGTTTCACTGTCCCGGGAAAGTCTCTGCTAACACCCTGCAGAGCGCTGTGCCCAATCTACAGAAACGTCTTGCGGTATCTCCTACAGGGAAAGTGCCAGGAGGGAATTGTCGAGCTTGTTCTCAGTGTCTCTGAGAATTGCTCTGATTATCCCTGTGACCTCTTTGCTAAGACTCTCCAGAGAGCCGTCCTCAAAACCAACACACATCTTGACATATCTCCCTCATTGATCGCAGTGTCTCCAGGAACGGCATTCAAGGAGCCAGGAACTTTTCTCCCTACACTGTCCATTGAGTTGTCCTCAAAACCAATATACATCCTGCTATATCTCCCACATGGAAAGTGCCAGGAGGGAGAAGTGGGGATTATGTTTAGACTTCCTCGGGAACTGCTTCAAATCACTAGATATCTTTGTGCTGTAAATCTCCCAACAGCCAACACGCAAAAGCAGCAAACATCTCGCTGTATGTCCCACATCCAAAGTGCCAAGAGAGAGCTTGCTCTCCCTGTCTTTGAGTACTGTTTTCGCTGTGCCGGTTACCTCTTTGCTAACATTCTCTTCAGCGCTGCAGGGAAACCAGGAACCACGTGGAGAAGGCACCCACACTGAAAGTGCCTGGAGGGAACATTGGGGCTTCTTCTCAGTGTCTCTGACATAGGGTTTCACTGTCCCGGGAAAGTCTCTGCTAACACCCTGCAGAGCGCTGTGCCCAATCTACAGAAACGTCTTGCGGTATCTCCTACAGGGAAAGTGCCAGGAGGGAACTGTCCATCTTGTTCTCAGTGTCTCTGAGAATTGCTCTGATTATCCCTGTGACCTCTTTGCTAAGACTCTCCAGAGAGCCGTCCTCAAAAACCAACAGCACATCTTGACATATCTCCCACATTGATCGCAGTGTCTCCAGGAACGGCATTCAAGGAGCCAGGAACTTTTCTCCCTACACTGTCCATTGAGTTGTCCTCAAAACCAATATACATCCTGCTATATCTCCCACATGGAAAGTGCCAGGAGGGAGAAGTGGCGATTATGTTTAGACTTTCTCGGAACTGCTTCAAATCAACTAGATATCTTTGTGCTGTAAATCTCCCAACAGCCAAACGCAAAAGCAGCAAAACATCTCGCTGTATGTCCCACATCCAAAGTGCCAAGAGAGAGCTTGCTCTCCCTGTCTTTGAGTACTGTTTTCACTGTCCCGGTTACCTCTTTGCTAACATTCTCCTTCAGCGCTGCAGGGAAACCAGGAACCACGTGGAGAAGGCACCCACACTGAAAGTGCCTGGAGGGGAACATTGGGGCTTCTTCTCAGTGTCTCCTGACATAGGGTTTCACTGTCCCCGGGAAAGTCTCTGCTAACACCCCTGCAGAGCGCTGTGCCCATTCTACAGAAACGTCTTGCCGGTATCTCCTACAGGGAAAGTGCCAGGAGGGAACTGTCCATCTTGTTCTCAGTGTCTCTGAGAATTGCTCTGATTATCCCTGTGACCTCTTTGCTAAGACTCTCCAGAGAGCCGTCCTCAAAACCAACACACACATCTTGACATATCTCCCACATTGATCGCAGTGTCTCCAGGAACGGCATTCAAGGAGCCAGGAACTTTTCTCCCTACACTGTCCATTGAGTTGTCCTCAAAACCAATATACATCCTGCTATATCTCCCACATGGAAAGTGCCAGGAGGGAGAAGTGGCGATTATGTTTAGACTTTCTCGGAACTGCTTCAAATCAACTAGATATCTTTGTGCTGTAAATCTCCCAACAGCCAACGCAAAAGCAGCAAACATCTCGCTGTATGTCCCACATCCAAAGTGCCAAGAGAGAGCTTGCTCTCCCTGTCTTTGAGTACTGTTTTCGCTGTGCCGGTTACCTCTTTGCTAACATTCTCTTCAGCGCTGCAGGGAAACCAGGAACCACGTGGAGAAGGCACCCACACTGAAAGTGCCTGGAGGGAACATTGGGGCTTCTTCTCAGTGTCTCTGACATAGGGTTTCACTGTCCCGGGAAAGTCTCTGCTAACACCCTGCAGAGCGCTGTGCCCAATCTACAGAAACGTCTTGCGGTATCTCCTACAGGGAAAGTGCCAGGAGGGGAATTGTCGAGCTTGTTCTCAGTGTCTCTGAGAATTGCTCTGATTATCCCTGTGACCTCTTTGCTAAGACTCTCCAGAGAGCCGTCCTCAAAACCAACACACATCATTGACATATCTCCCTCATTGATCGCAGTGTCTCCAGGAACGGGCATTCAAGGAGCCAGGAACTTTTCTCCCTACACTGTCCATTGAGTTGTCCTCAAAACCAATATACATCCTGCTATATCTCCCACATGGAAAGTGCCAGGAGGGAGAAGTGGCGATTATGTTTAGACTTTCTCGGAACTGCTTCAAATCAACTAGATATCTTTGTGCTGTAAATCTCCCAACAGCCAAACGCAAAAGCAGCAAACATCTCGCTGTATGTCCCACATCCAAAGTGCCAAGAGAGAGCTTGCTCTCCCTGTCTTTGAGTACTGTTTTCGCTGTGCCGGTTACCTCTTTGCTAACATTCTCTTCAGCGCTGCAGGGAAACCAGGAACCACGTGGAGAAGGCACCCACACTGAAAGTGCCTGGAGGGAACATTGGGGCTTCTTCTCAGTGTCTAGTCCTGACATAGGGTTTCACTGTCCCCGGGAAAGTCTCTGCTAAACACCCTGCAGAGCGCTGTGCCCAATCTACAGAAACGTCTTGCGGTATCTCCTACAGGGAAAGTGCCAGGAGGGAATTGTCGAGCTTGTTCTCAGTGTCTCTGAGAATTGCTCTGATTATCCCTGTGACCTCTTTGCTAAGACTCTCCAGAGAGCCGTCCTCAAAACCAACACACATCTTGACATATCTCCCCACATTGATCGCAGTGTCTCCAGGAACGGCATTCAAGGAGCCAGGAACTTTTCTCCCTACACTGTCCATTGAGTTGTCCTCAAAACCAATATACATCCTGCTATATCTCCCACATGGAAAGTGCCAGGAGGGAGAAGTGGCGATTATGTTTAGACTTTCTCGGAACTGCTTCAAATCAACTAGATATCTTTGTGCTGTAAATCTCCCAACAGCCAAACGCAAAAGCAGCAAACATCTCGCTGTATGTCCCACATCCAAAGTGCCAAGAGAGAGCTTGCTCTCCCTGTCTTTGAGTACTGTTTTCGCTGTGCCGGTTACCCTCTTTGCTAACATTCTCTTCAGCGCTGCAGGGAAACCAGGAACCACGTGGAGAAGGCACCCCACACTGAAAGTGCCTGGAGGGAAACATTGGGGCTTCTTCTCAGTGTCTCTGACATAGGGTTTCACTGTCCCGGGAAAGTCTCTGCTAACACCCTGCAGAGCGCTGTGCCCAATCTACAGAAACGTCTTGCGGTATCTCCTACAGGGAAAGTGCCAGGAGGGAACTGTCCATCTTGTTCTCAGTGTCTCTGAGAATTGCTCTGATTATCCCCTGTGACCTCTTTGCTAAGACTCTCCAGAGAAGCCGTCCTCAAAACCAACACACATCTTGACATATCTCCCACATTGATCGCAGTGTCTCCAGGAACGGCATTCAAGGAGCCAGGAACTTTTCTCCCTACACTGTCCATTGAGTTGTCCTCAAAACCAATATACATCCTGCTATATCCTCCCACATGGAAAGTGCCAGGAGGGAGAAGTGGCGATTATGTTTAGACTTTCTCGGAACTGCTTCAAATCAACTAGATATCTTTGTGCTGTAAATCTCCCAACAGCCAAACGCAAAAGCAGCAAACATCTCGCTGTATGTCCCACATCCAAAGTGCCAAGAGAGAGCTTGCTCTCCCTCTCTTTGAGTACTGTTTTCGCTGTGCCGGTTACCTCTTTGCTAACATTCTCTTCAGCGCTGCAGGGAAACCGAGAAGGCACCCACACTGAAAGTGCCTGAGGGAACATTGGGGCTTCTTCTCAGTGTCTCTGACATAGGGTTTCACTGTCCCGGGAAAGTCTCTGCTAACACCCTGCAGAGCGCTGTGCCCAATCTACAGAAACGTCTTGCGGTATCTCCTACAGGGAAAGTGCCAGGAGGGAATTGTCCAGCTTGTTCTCAGTGTCTCTGAGAATTGCTCTGATTATCCCTGTGACCTCTTTGCTAAGACTCTCCAGAGAGCCGTCCTCAAAACCAACACACATCTTGACATATCTCCCACATTGGATCGCAGTGTCTCCAGGAACGGCATTCAAGGAGCCAGGAACTTTTCTCCCTACACTGTCCATTGAGTTGTCCTCAAAACCAATATACATCCTGCTATATCTCCCACATGGAAAGTGCCAGGAGGGAGAAGTGGCGATTATGTTTAGACTTTCTCGGAACTGCTTCAAATCAACTAGATATCTTTGTGCTGTAAATCTCCCAACAGCCAAACGCAAAAGCAGCAAACATCTCGCTGTATGTCCCACATCCAAAGTGCCAAGAGAGAGCTTGCTCTCCCTGTCTTTGAGTACTGTTTTCGCTGTGCCGGTTACCTCTTTGCTAACATTCTCTTCAGCGCTGCAGGGAAACCAGGAACCACGTGGAGAAGGCACCCACACTGAAAGTGCCTGGAGGGAACATTGGGGCTTCTTCTCAGTGTCTCTGACATAGGGTTTCACTGTCCCGGGAAAGTCTCTGCTAACACCCTGCAGAGCGCTGTGCCCAATCTACAGAAACGTCTTGCGGTATCTCCTACAGGGAAAGTGCCAGGAGGGAACTGTCCATCTTGTTCTCAGTGTCTCTGAGAATTGCTCTGATTATCCCTGTGACCTCTTTGCTAAGACTCTCCAGAGAGCCGTCCTCAAAACCAACACACATCTTGACATATCTCCCACATTGATCGCAGTGTCTCCAGGAACGGCATTCAAGGAGCCAGGAACTTTTCTCCCTACACTGTCCATTGAGTTGTCCTCAAAACCAATATACATCCTGCTATATCTCCCACATGGAAAGTGCCAGGAGGGAGAAGTGGCGATTATGTTTAGACTTTCTCGGAACTGCTTCAAATCAACTAGATATCTTTGTGCTGTAAATCTCCCAACAGCCAAACGCAAAAGCAGCAAACATCTCGCTGTATGTCCCACATCCAAAGTGCCAAGAGAGAGCTTGCTCTCCCTGTCTTTGAGTACTGTTTTCGCTGTGCCGGTTACCTCTTTGCTAACATTCTCTTCAGCGCTGCAGGGAAACCCAGGAACCACGTGGAGAAGGCACCCACACTGAAAGTGCCTGGAGGGAAATTGGGGCTTCTTCTCAGTGTCTCTGACATAGGGTTTCACTGTCCCGGGAAAGTCTCTGCTAACACCCTGCAGAGCGCTGTGCCCAATCTACAGAAACGTCTTGCGGTATCTCCTACAGGGAAAGTGCCAGGAGGGAACTGTCCATCTTGTTCTCAGTGTCTCTGAGAATTGCTCTGATTATCCTGTGACCTCTTTGCTAAGACTCTCCAGAGAGCCGTCCTCAAAACCAACACACATCTTGACATATCTCCCTCATTGATCGCAGTGTCTCCAGGAACGGCATTCAAGGAGCCAGGAACTTTTCTCCCTACACTGTCCATTGAGTTGTCCTCAAAACCAATATACATCCTGCTAATATCTCCCACATGGAAAGTGCCAGGAGGAGAAGTGGCGATTATGTTTAGACTTTCTCGAACTGCTTCAAATCAACTAGATATCTTTGTGCTGTAAATCTCCAACAGCCAAACGCAAAAGCAGCAAACATCTCGCTGTATGTCCCACATCCAAAGTGCCAAGAGAGAGCTTGCTCTCCCTGTCTTTGAGTACTGTTTTCACTGTCCCGGTTACCTCTTTGCTAACATTCTCTTCAGCGCTGCAGGGAAACCAGGAACCACGTGGAGAAGGCACCCACACTGAAAGTGCTGGAGGGAACATTGGGGCTTCTTCTCAGTGTCTCTGACATAGGGTTTCACTGTCCCGGGAAAGTCTCTGCTAACACCCTGCAGAGCGCTGTGCCCAATCTACAGAAACGTCTTGCGGTATCTCCTACAGGGAAAGTGCCAGGAGGGAACTGTCCATCTTGTTCTCAGTGTCTCTGAGAATTGCTCTGATTATCCCTGTGACCTCTTTGCTAAGACTCTCCAGAGAGCCGTCCTCAAAACCAACACACATCTTGACATATCTCCCACATTGATCGCAGTGTCTCCAGGAACGGCATTCAAGGAGCCAGGAACTTTTCTCCCTACACTGTCCATTGAGTTGTCCTCAAAACCAATATACATCCTGCTATATCTCCCACATGGAAAGTGCCAGGAGGGAGAAGTGGCGATTATGTTTAGACTTTCTCGGAACTGCTTCAAATCAACTAGATATCTTTGTGCTGTAAATCTCCCAACAGCCAAACGCAAAAGCAGCAAACATCTCGCTGTATGTCCCACATCCAAAGTGCCAAGAGAGAGCTTGCTCTCCCTCTCTTTGAGTACTGTTTTCGCTGTGCCGGTACCTCTTTGCTAACATTCTCTTCAGCGCTGCGGGAAACCAGGAACCACGTGGAGAAGGCACCCACACTGAAAGTGCCTGGAGGGAACACTGGGGCTTCTTCTCAGTGTCTCTGACATAGGGTTTCACTGTCCCGGGAAAGTCTCTGCTAACACCCTGCAGAGCGCTGTGCCCAATCTACAGAAACGTCTTGCGGTATCTCCTACAGGGAAAGTGCCAGGAGGGAATTGTCGAGCTTGTTCTCAGTGTCTCTGAGAATTGCTCTGATTATCCCTGTGACCTCTTTGCTAAGACTCTCCAGAGAGCCGTCCTCAAAACCAACACACATCTTGACATATCTCCCTCATTGATCGCAGTGTCTCCAGGAACGGCATTCAAGGAGCCAGGAACTTTTCTCCCTACACTGTCCATTGAGTTGTCCTCAAAACCAATATACATCCTGCTATATCTCCCACATGGAAAGTGCCAGGAGGGAGAAGTGGCGATTATGTTTAGACTTTCTCGGAACTGCTTCAAATCAACTAGATATCTTTGTGCTGTAAATCTCCCAACAGCCAAACGCAAAAGCAGCAAACATCTCGCTGTATGTCCCACATCCAAAGTGCCAAGAGAGAGCTTGCTCTCCCTGTCTTTGAGTACTGTTTTCGCTGTGCCGGTTACCTCTTTGCTAACATTCTCTTCAGCGCTGCAGGGAAACCAGGAACCACGTGGAGAAGGCACCCACACTGAAAGTGCCTGGAGGGAACATTGGGGCTTCTTCTCAGTGTCTCTGACATAGGGTTTTCACTGTCCCGGGAAAGTCTCTGCTAACACCCTGCAGAGCGCTGTGCCCAATCTACAGAAACGTCTTGCGGTATCTCCTACAGGGAAAGTGCCAGGAGGGAATTGTCGAGCTTGTTCTCAGTGTCTCTGAGAATTGCTCTGATTATCCCTGTGACCTCTTTGCTAAGACTCTCCAGAGAGCCGTCCTCAAAACCAACACACATCTTGACATATCTCCCACATTGATCGCAGTGTCTCCAGGAACGGCATTCAAGGAGCCAGGAACTTTTCTCCCTACACTGTCCATTGAGTTGTCCTCAAAACCAATATACATCCTGCTATATCTCCCACATGGAAAGTGCCAGGAGGGAGAAGTGGCGATTATGTTTAGACTTTCTCGGAACTGCTTCAAATCAACTAGATATCTTTGTGCTGTAAATCTCCCAACAGCCAAACGCAAAAGCAGCAAACATCTCGCTGTATGTCCCACATCCAAAGTGCCAAGAGAGAGCTTGCTCTCCCTGTCTTTGAGTACTGTTTTCGCTGTGCCGGTTACCTCTTTGCTAACATTCTCTTCAGCGCTGCAGGAAACCAGGAACCACGTGGAGAAGGCACCCACACTGAAAGTGCCTGGAGGGAACATTGGGGCTTCTTCTCAGTGTCTCTGACATAGGGTTTCACTGTCCCGGGAAAGTCTCTGCTAACACCCTGCAGAGCGCTGTGCCCAATCTACAGAAACGTCTTGCGGTATCTCCTACAGGGAAAGTGCCAGGAGGGAACTGTCCATCTTGTTCTCAGTGTCTCTGAGAATTGCTCTGATTATCCCTGTGACCTCTTTGCTAAGACTCTCCAGAGAGCCGTCCTCAAAACCAACACACATCTTGACATATCTCCCTCATTGATCGCAGTGTCTCCAGGAACGGCATTCAAGGAGCCAGGAACTTTTCTCCCTACACTGTCCATTGAGTTGTCCTCAAAACCAATATACATCCTGCTATATCTCCCACATGGAAAGTGCCAGGAGGGAGAAGTGGCGATTATGTTTAGACTTTCTCGGAACTGCTTCAAATCAACTAGATATCTTTGTGCTGGTAAATCTCCCAACAGCCAAACGCAAAAGCAGCAAACATCTCGCTGTATGTCCCACATCCAAAGTGCCAAGAGAGAGCTTGCTCTCCTGTCTTTGAGTACTGTTTTCGCTGTGCCGGTTACCTCTTTGCTAACATTCTCTTCAGCGCTGCAGGGAAACCAGGAACCACGTGGAGAAGGCACCCACACTGAAAGTGCCCTGGAGGGAACATTGGGGCTTCTTCTCAGTGTCTCTGACATAGGGTTTCACTGTCCCGGGAAAGTCTCTGCTAACACCCTGCAGAGCGCTGTGCCCAATCTACAGAAACGTCTTGCGGTATCTCCTACAGGGAAAGTGCCAGGAGGGAACTGTCGAGCTTGTTCTCAGTGTCTCTGAGAATTGCTCTGATTATCCCTGTGACCTCTTTGCTAAGACTCTCCAGAGAGCCGTCCCTCAAAACCAACACACATCTTGACATATCTCCCACATTGATCGCAGTGGTCTCCAGGAACGGCATTCAAGGAGCCAGGAACTTTTCTCCCTACACTGTCCATTGAGTTGTCCTCAAAAACCAATATACATCCTGCTATATCTCCCACATGGAAAGTGCCAGGAGGGAGAAGTGGCGATTATGTTTAGACTTTCTCGGAACTGCTTCAAATCAACTAGATATCTTTGTGCTGTAAATCTCCCAACAGCCAAACGCAAAAGCAGCAAACATCTCGCTGTATGTCCCACATCCAAAGTGCCAAGAGAGAGCTTGCTCTCCCTGTCTTTGAGTACTGTTTTCGCTGTGCCGGTTACCTCTTTGCTAACATTCTCTTCAGCGCTGCAGGGAAACCAGGAACCACGTGGAGAAGGCACCCACACTGAAAGTGCCTGGAGGGAACATTGGGGCTTCTTCTCAGTGTCTCTGACATAGGGTTTCACTGTCCCGGGAAAGTCTCTGCTAACACCCTGCAGAGCGCTGTGCCCAATCTACAGAAACGTCTTGCGGTATCTCCTACAGGGAAAGTGCCAGGAGGGAACTGTCCATCTTGTTCTCAGTGTCTCTGAGAATTGCTCTGATTATCCCTGTGACCTCTTTGCTAAGACTCTCCAGAGAGCCGTCCTCAAAACCAACACACATCTTGACATATCTCCCACATTGATCGCAGTGTCTCCAGGAACGGCATTCAAGGAGCCAGGAACTTTTCTCCCTACACTGTCCATTGAGTTGTCCTCAAAACCAATATACATCCTGCTATATCTCCCACATGGAAAGTGCCAGGAGGGAGAAGTGGCGATTATGTTTAGACTTTCTCGGAACTGCTTCAAATCAACTAGATATCTTTGTGCTGTAAATCTCCCAACAGCCAAACGCAAAAGCAGCAAACATCTCGCTGTATGTCCCACATCCAAAGTGCCAAGAGAGAGCTTGCTCTCCCTGTCTTTGAGTACTGTTTTCGCTGTGCCGGTTACCTCTTTGCTAACATTCTCTTCAGCGCTGCAGGGAAACCAGGAACCACGTGGAGAAGGCACCCACACTGAAAGTGCCTGGAGGGAACATTGGGGCTTCTTCTCAGTGTCTCTGACATAGGGTTTCACTGTCCCGGGAAAGTCTCTGCTAACACCCTGCAGAGCGCTGTGCCCAATCTACAGAAACGTCTTGCGGTATCTCCTACAGGGAAAGTGCCAGGAGGGAACTGTCCATCTTGTTCTCAGTGTCTCTGAGAATTGCTCTGATTATCCCTGTGACCTCTTTGCTAAGACTCTCCAGAGAGCCGTCCTCAAAACCAACACACATCTTGACATATCTCCCACATTGATCGCAGTGTCTCCAGGAACGGCATTCAAGGAGCCAGGAACTTTTCTCCCTACACTGTCCATTGAGTTGTCCTCAAAACCAATATACATCCTGCTATATCTCCCACATGGAAAGTGCCAGGAGGGAGAAGTGGCGATTATGTTTAGACTTTCTCGGAACTGCTTCAAATCAACTAGATATCTTTGTGCTGTAAATCTCCCAACAGCCAAACGCAAAAGCAGCAAACATCTCGCTGTATGTCCCACATCCAAAGTGCCAAGAGAGAGCTTGCTCTCCCTGTCTTTGAGTACTGTTTTCGCTGTGCCGGTTACCTCTTTGCTAACATTCTCTTCAGCGCTGCAGGGAAACCAGGAACCACGTGGAGAAGGCACCCACACTGAAAGTGCCTGGAGGGAACATTGGGGCTTCTTCTCAGTGTCTCTGACATAGGGTTTCACTGTCCCGGGAAAGTCTCTGCTAACACCCTGCAGAGCGCTGTGCCCAATCTACAGAAACGTCTTGCGGTATCTCCTACAGGGAAAGTGCCAGGAGGGAACTGTCCATCTTGTTCTCAGTGTCTCTGAGAATTGCTCTGATTATCCCTGTGACCTCTTTGCTAAGACTCTCCAGAGAGCCGTCCTCAAAACAAACACACATCTTGACATATCTCCCACATTGATCGCAGTGTCTCCAGGAACGGCATTCAAGGAGCCAGGAACTTTTCTCCCTACACTGTCCATTGAGTTGTCCTCAAAACCAATATACATCCTGCTATATCTCCCACATGGAAAGTGCCAGGAGGGAGAAGTGGCGATTATGTTTAGACTTTCTCGGAACTGCTTCAAATCAACTAGATATCTTTGTGCTGTAAATCTCCCAACAGCCAAACGCAAAAGCAGCAAACATCTCGCTGTATGTCCCACATCCAAAGTGCCAAGAGAGAGCTTGCTCTCCCTGTCTTTGAGTACTGTTTTCGCTGTGCCGGTTACCTCTTTGCTAACATTCTCTTCAGCGCTGCAGGGAAACCAGGAACCACGTGGAGAAGGCACCCACACTGAAAGTGCCTGGAGGGAACATTGGGGCTTCTTCTCAGTGTCTCTGACATAGGGTTTCACTGTCCCGGGAAAGTCTCTGCTAACACCCTGCAGAGCGCTGTGCCCAATCTACAGAAACGTCTTGCGGTATCTCCTACAGGGAAAGTGCCAGGAGGGAACTGTCCATCTTGTTCTCAGTGTCTCTGAGAATTGCTCTGATTATCCCTGTGACCTCTTTGCTAAGACTCTCCAGAGAGCCGTCCTCAAAACCAACACACATCTTGACATATCTCCCACATTGATCGCAGTGTCTCCAGGAACGGCATTCAAGGAGCCAGGAACTTTTCTCCCTACACTGTCCATTGAGTTGTCCTCAAAACCAATATACATCCTGCTATATCTCCCACATGGAAAGTGCCAGGAGGGAGAAGTGGCGATTATGTTTAGACTTTCTCGGAACTGCTTCAAATCAACTAGATATCTTTGTGCTGTAAATCTCCCAACAGCCAAACGCAAAAGCAGCAAACATCTCGCTGTATGTCCCACATCCAAAGTGCCAAGAGAGAGCTTGCTCTCCCTGTCTTTGAGTACTGTTTTCGCTGTGCCGGTTACCTCTTTGCTAACATTCTCTTCAGCGCTGCAGGGAAACCAGGAACCACGTGGAGAAGGCACCCACACTGAAAGTGCCTGGAGGGAACACTGGGGCTTCTTCTCAGTGTCTCTGACATAGGGTTTCACTGTCCCGGGAAAGTCTCTGCTAACACCCTGCAGAGCGCTGTGCCCAATCTACAGAAACGTCTTGCGGTATCTCCTACAGGGAAAGTGCCAGGAGGGAACTGTCGAGCTTGTTCTCAGTGTCTCTGAGAATTGCTCTGATTATCCCTGTGACCTCTTTGCTAAGACTCTCCAGAGAGCCGTCCTCAAAACCAACACACATCTTGACATATCTCCCTCATTGATCGCAGTGTCTCCAGGAACGGCATTCAAGGAGCCAGGAACTTTTCTCCCTACACTGTCCATTGAGTTGTCCTCAAAACCAATATACATCCTGCTATATCTCCCACATGGAAAGTGCCAGGAGGGAGAAGTGGCGATTATGTTTAGACTTTCTCGGAACTGCTTCAAATCAACTAGATATCTTTGTGCTGTAAATCTCCCAACAGCCAAACGCAAAAGCAGCAAACATCTCGCTGTATGTCCCACATCCAAAGTGCCAAGAGAGAGCTTGCTCTCCCTGTCTTTGAGTACTGTTTTCGCTGTCCCGGTTACCTCTTTGCTAACATTCTCTTCAGCGCTGCAGGGAAACCAGGAACCACGTGGAGAAGGCACCCACACTGAAAGTGCCTGGAGGGAACATTGGGGCTTCTTCTCAGTGTCTCTGACATAGGGTTTCACTGTCCCGGGAAAGTCTCTGCTAACACCCTGCAGAGCGCTGTGCCCAATCTACAGAAACGTCTTGCGGTATCTCCTACAGGGAAAGTGCCAGGAGGGAACTGTCGAGCTTGTTCTCAGTGTCTCTGAGAATTGCTCTGATTATCCCTGTGACCTCTTTGCTAAGACTCTCCAGAGAGCCGTCCTCAAAACCAACACACATCTTGACATATCTCCCACATTGATCGCAGTGTCTCCAGGAACGGCATTCAAGGAGCCAGGAACTTTTCTCCCTACACTGTCCATTGAGTTGTCCTCAAAACCAATATACATCCTGCTATATCTCCCACATGGAAAGTGCCAGGAGGGAGAAGTGGCGATTATGTTTAGACTTTCTCGGAAATGCTTCAAATCAACTAGATATCTTTGTGCTGTAAATCTCCCAACAGCCAAACGCAAAAGCAGCAAACATCTCGCTGTATGTCCCACATCCAAAGTGCCAAGAGAGAGCTTGCTCTCCCTGTCTTTGAGTACTGTTTTCGCTGTGCCGGTTACCTCTTTGCTAACATTCTCTTCAGCGCTGCAGGGAAACCAGGAACCACGTGGAGAAGGCACCCACACTGAAAGTGCCTGGAGGGAACATTGGGGCTTCTTCTCAGTGTCTCTGACATAGGGTTTCACTGTCCCGGGAAAGTCTCTGCTAACACCCTGCAGAGCGCTGTGCCCAATCTACAGAAACGTCTTGCGGTATCTCCTACAGGGAAAGTGCCAGGAGGGAACTGTCCATCTTGTTCTCAGTGTCTCTGAGAATTGCTCTGATTATCCCTGTGACCTCTTTGCTAAGACTCTCCAGAGAGCCGTCCTCAAAACCAACACACATCTTGACATATCTCCCTCATTGATCGCAGTGTCTCCAGGAACGGCATTCAAGGAGCCAGGAACTTTTCTCCCTACACTGTCCATTGAGTTGTCCTCAAAACCAATATACATCCTGCTATATCTCCCACATGGAAAGTGCCAGGAGGGAGAAGTGGCGATTATGTTTAGACTTTCTCGGAACTGCTTCAAATCAACTAGATATCTTTGTGCTGTAAATCTCCCAACAGCCAAACGCAAAAGCAGCAAACATCTCGCTGTATGTCCCACATCCAAAGTGCCAAGAGAGAGCTTGCTCTCCCTGTCTTTGAGTACTGTTTTCGCTGTGCCGGTTACCTCTTTGCTAACATTCTCTTCAGCGCTGCAGGGAAACCAGGAACCACGTGGAGAAGGCACCCACACTGAAAGTGCCTGGAGGGAACATTGGGGCTTCTTCTCAGTGTCTCTGACATAGGGTTTCACTGTCCCGGGAAAGTCTCTGCTAACACCCTGCAGAGCGCTGTGCCCAATCTACAGAAACGTCTTGCGGTATCTCCTACAGGGAAAGTGCCAGGAGGGAACTGTCCATCTTGTTCTCAGTGTCTCTGAGAATTGCTCTGATTATCCCTGTGACCTCTTTGCTAAGACTCTCCAGAGAGCCGTCCTCAAAACCAACACACATCTTGACATATCTCCCACATTGATCGCAGTGTCTCCAGGAACGGCATTCAAGGAGCCAGGAACTTTTCTCCCTACACTGTCCATTGAGTTGTCCTCAAAACCAATATACATCCTGCTATATCTCCCACATGGAAAGTGCCAGGAGGGAGAAGTGGCGATTATGTTTAGACTTTCTCGGAACTGCTTCAAATCAACTAGATATCTTTGTGCTGTAAATCTCCCAACAGCCAAACGCAAAAGCAGCAAACATCTCGCTGTATGTCCCACATCCAAAGTGCCAAGAGAGAGCTTGCTCTCCCTGTCTTTGAGTACTGTTTTCGCTGTGCCGGTTACCTCTTTGCTAACATTCTCTTCAGCGCTGCAGGGAAACCAGGAACCACGTGGAGAAGGCACCCACACTGAAAGTGCCTGGAGGGAACACTGGGGCTTCTTCTCAGTGTCTCTGACATAGGGTTTCACTGTCCCGGGAAAGTCTCTGCTAACACCCTGCAGAGCGCTGTGCCCAATCTACAGAAACGTCTTGCGGTATCTCCTACAGGGAAAGTGCCAGGAGGGAATTGTCGAGCTTGTTCTCAGTGTCTCTGAGAATTGCTCTGATTATCCCTGTGACCTCTTTGCTAAGACTCTCCAGAGAGCCGTCCTCAAAACCAACACACATCTTGACATATCTCCCTCATTGATCGCAGTGTCTCCAGGAACGGCATTCAAGGAGCCAGGAACTTTTCTCCCTACACTGTCCATTGAGTTGTCCTCAAAACCAATATACATCCTGCTATATCTCCCACATGGAAAGTGCCAGGAGGGAGAAGTGGCGATTATGTTTAGACTTTCTCGGAACTGCTTCAAATCAACTAGATATCTTTGTGCTGTAAATCTCCCAACAGCCAAACGCAAAAGCAGCAAACATCTCGCTGTATGTCCCACATCCAAAGTGCCAAGAGAGAGCTTGCTCTCCCTGTCTTTGAGTACTGTTTTCGCTGTGCCGGTTACCTCTTTGCTAACATTCTCTTCAGCGCTGCAGGGAAACCAGGAACCACGTGGAGAAGGCACCCACACTGAAAGTGCCTGGAGGGAACATTGGGGCTTCTTCTCAGTGTCTCTGACATAGGGTTTCACTGTCCCGGGAAAGTCTCTGCTAACACCCTGCAGAGCGCTGTGCCCAATCTACAGAAACGTCTTGCGGTATCTCCTACAGGGAAAGTGCCAGGAGGGAATTGTCGAGCTTGTTCTCAGTGTCTCTGAGAATTGCTCTGATTATCCCTGTGACCTCTTTGCTAAGACTCTCCAGAGAGCCGTCCTCAAAACCAACACACATCTTGACATATCTCCCACATTGATCGCAGTGTCTCCAGGAACGGCATTCAAGGAGCCAGGAACTTTTCTCCCTACACTGTCCATTGAGTTGTCCTCAAAACCAATATACATCCTGCTATATCTCCCACATGGAAAGTGCCAGGAGGGAGAAGTGGCGATTATGTTTAGACTTTCTCGGAACTGCTTCAAATCAACTAGATATCTTTGTGCTGTAAATCTCCCAACAGCCAAACGCAAAAGCAGCAAACATCTCGCTGTATGTCCCACATCCAAAGTGCCAAGAGAGAGCTTGCTCTCCCTGTCTTTGAGTACTGTTTTCGCTGTGCCGGTTACCTCTTTGCTAACATTCTCTTCAGCGCTGCAGGGAAACCAGGAACCACGTGGAGAAGGCACCCACACTGAAAGTGCCTGGAGGGAACATTGGGGCTTCTTCTCAGTGTCTCTGACATAGGGTTTCACTGTCCCGGGAAAGTCTCTGCTAACACCCTGCAGAGCGCTGTGCCCAATCTACAGAAACGTCTTGCGGTATCTCCTACAGGGAAAGTGCCAGGAGGGAACTGTCGAGCTTGTTCTCAGTGTCTCTGAGAATTGCTCTGATTATCCCTGTGACCTCTTTGCTAAGACTCTCCAGAGAGCCGTCCTCAAAACAAACACACATCTTGACATATCTCCCACATTGATCGCAGTGTCTCCAGGAACGGCATTCAAGGAGCCAGGAACTTTTCTCCCTACACTGTCCATTGAGTTGTCCTCAAAACCAATATACATCCTGCTATATCTCCCACATGGAAAGTGCCAGGAGGGAGAAGTGGCGATTATGTTTAGACTTTCTCGGAACTGCTTCAAATCAACTAGATATCTTTGTGCTGTAAATCTCCCAACAGCCAAACGCAAAAGCAGCAAACATCTCGCTGTATGTCCCACATCCAAAGTGCCAAGAGAGAGCTTGCTCTCCCTGTCTTTGAGTACTGTTTTCGCTGTGCCGGTTACCTCTTTGCTAACATTCTCTTCAGCGCTGCAGGGAAACCAGGAACCACGTGGAGAAGGCACCCACACTGAAAGTGCCTGGAGGGAACATTGGGGCTTCTTCTCAGTGTCTCTGACATAGGGTTTCACTGTCCCGGGAAAGTCTCTGCTAACACCCTGCAGAGCGCTGTGCCCAATCTACAGAAACGTCTTGCGGTATCTCCTACAGGGAAAGTGCCAGGAGGGAACTGTCCATCTTGTTCTCAGTGTCTCTGAGAATTGCTCTGATTATCCCTGTGACCTCTTTGCTAAGACTCTCCAGAGAGCCGTCCTCAAAACCAACACACATCTTGACATATCTCCCACATTGATCGCAGTGTCTCCAGGAACGGCATTCAAGGAGCCAGGAACTTTTCTCCCTACACTGTCCATTGAGTTGTCCTCAAAACCAATATACATCCTGCTATATCTCCCACATGGAAAGTGCCAGGAGGGAGAAGTGGCGATTATGTTTAGACTTTCTCGGAACTGCTTCAAATCAACTAGATATCTTTGTGCTGTAAATCTCCCAACAGCCAAATGCAAAAGCAGCAAACATCTCGCTGTATGTCCCACATCCAAAGTGCCAAGAGAGAGCTTGCTCTCCCTGTCTTTGAGTACTGTTTTCGCTGTGCCGGTTACCTCTTTGCTAACATTCTCTTCAGCGCTGCAGGGAAACCAGGAACCACGTGGAGAAGGCACCCACACTGAAAGTGCCTGGAGGGAACATTGGGGCTTCTTCTCAGTGTCTCTGACATAGGGTTTCACTGTCCCGGGAAAGTCTCTGCTAACACCCTGCAGAGCGCTGTGCCCAATCTACAGAAACGTCTTGCGGTATCTCCTACAGGGAAAGTGCCAGGAGGGAACTGTCCATCTTGTTCTCAGTGTCTCTGAGAATTGCTCTGATTATCCCTGTGACCTCTTTGCTAAGACTCTCCAGAGAGCCGTCCTCAAAACCAACACACATCTTGACATATCTCCCTCATTGATCGCAGTGTCTCCAGGAACGGCATTCAAGGAGCCAGGAACTTTTCTCCCTACACTGTCCATTGAGTTGTCCTCAAAACCAATATACATCCTGCTATATCTCCCACATGGAAAGTGCCAGGAGGGAGAAGTGGCGATTATGTTTAGACTTTCTCGGAACTGCTTCAAATCAACTAGATATCTTTGTGCTGTAAATCTCCCAACAGCCAAACGCAAAAGCAGCAAACATCTCGCTGTATGTCCCACATCCAAAGTGCCAAGAGAGAGCTTGCTCTCCCTGTCTTTGAGTACTGTTTTCACTGTCCCGGTTACCTCTTTGCTAACATTCTCTTCAGCGCTGCAGGGAAACCAGGAACCACGTGGAGAAGGCACCCACACTGAAAGTGCCTGGAGGGAACATTGGGGCTTCTTCTCAGTGTCTCTGACATAGGGTTTCACTGTCCCGGGAAAGTCTCTGCTAACACCCTGCAGAGCGCTGTGCCCAATCTACAGAAACGTCTTGCGGTATCTCCTACAGGGAAAGTGCCAGGAGGGAACTGTCCATCTTGTTCTCAGTGTCTCTGAGAATTGCTCTGATTATCCCTGTGACCTCTTTGCTAAGACTCTCCAGAGAGCCGTCCTCAAAACCAACACACATCTTGACATATCTCCCACATTGATCGCAGTGTCTCCAGGAACGGCATTCAAGGAGCCAGGAACTTTTCTCCCTACACTGTCCATTGAGTTGTCCTCAAAACCAATATACATCCTGCTATATCTCCCACATGGAAAGTGCCAGGAGGGAGAAGTGGCGATTATGTTTAGACTTTCTCGGAACTGCTTCAAATCAACTAGATATCTTTGTGCTGTAAATCTCCCAACAGCCAAACGCAAAAGCAGCAAACATCTCGCTGTATGTCCCACATCCAAAGTGCCAAGAGAGAGCTTGCTCTCCCTGTCTTTGAGTACTGTTTTCGCTGTGCCGGTTACCTCTTTGCTAACATTCTCTTCAGCGCTGCAGGGAAACCAGGAACCACGTGGAGAAGGCACCCACACTGAAAGTGCCTGGAGGGAACATTGGGGCTTCTTCTCAGTGTCTCTGACATAGGGTTTCACTGTCCCGGGAAAGTCTCTGCTAACACCCTGCAGAGCGCTGTGCCCAATCTACAGAAACGTCTTGCGGTATCTCCTACAGGGAAAGTGCCAGGAGGGAACTGTCCATCTTGTTCTCAGTGTCTCTGAGAATTGCTCTGATTATCCCTGTGACCTCTTTGCTAAGACTCTCGAGAGAGCCGTCCTCAAAACAAACACACATCTTGACATATCTCCCACATTGATCGCAGTGTCTCCAGGAACGGCATTCAAGGAGCCAGGAACTTTTCTCCCTACACTGTCCATTGAGTTGTCCTCAAAACCAATATACATCCTGCTATATCTCCCACATGGAAAGTGCCAGGAGGGAGAAGTGGCGATTATGTTTAGACTTTCTCGGAAATGCTTCAAATCAACTAGATATCTTTGTGCTGTAAATCTCCCAACAGCCAAACGCAAAAGCAGCAAACATCTCGCTGTATGTCCCACATCCAAAGTGCCAAGAGAGAGCTTGCTCTCCCTGTCTTTGAGTACTGTTTTCGCTGTGCCGGTTACCTCTTTGCTAACATTCTCTTCAGCGCTGCAGGGAAACCAGGAACCACGTGGAGAAGGCACCCACACTGAAAGTGCCTGGAGGGAACATTGGGGCTTCTTCTCAGTGTCTCTGACATAGGGTTTCACTGTCCCGGGAAAGTCTCTGCTAACACCGTGCACAGCGCTGTGCCCAATCTACAGAAACGTCTTGCGGTATCTCCTACAGGGAAAGTGCCAGGAGGGAACTGTCCATCTTGTTCTCAGTGTCTCTGAGAATTGCTCTGATTATCCCTGTGACCTCTTTGCTAAGACTCTCCAGAGAGCCGTCCTCAAAACCAACACACATCTTGACATATCTCCCACATTGATCGCAGTGTCTCCAGGAACGGCATTCAAGGAGCCAGGAACTTTTCTCCCTACACTGTCCATTGAGTTGTCCTCAAAACCAATATACATCCTGCTATATCTCCCACATGGAAAGTGCCAGGAGGGAGAAGTGGCGATTATGTTTAGACTTTCTCGGAACTGCTTCAAATCAACTAGATATCTTTGTGCTGTAAATCTCCCAACAGCCAAACGCAAAAGCAGCAAACATCTCGCTGTATGTCCCACATCCAAAGTGCCAAGAGAGAGCTTGCTCTCCCTGTCTTTGAGTACTGTTTTCGCTGTGCCGGTTACCTCTTTGCTAACATTCTCTTCAGCGCTGCAGGGAAACCAGGAACCACGTGGAGAAGGCACCCACACTGAAAGTGCCTGGAGGGAACATTGGGGCTTCTTCTCAGTGTCTCTGACATAGGGTTTCACTGTCCCGGGAAAGTCTCTGCTAACACCCTGCAGAGCGCTGTGCCCAATCTACAGAAACGTCTTGCGGTATCTCCTACAGGGAAAGTGCCAGGAGGGAATTGTCGAGCTTGTTCTCAGTGTCTCTGAGAATTGCTCTGATTATCCCTGTGACCTCTTTGCTAAGACTCTCCAGAGAGCCGTCCTCAAAACCAACACACATCTTGACATATCTCCCTCATTGATCGCAGTGTCTCCAGGAACGGCATTCAAGGAGCCAGGAACTTTTCTCCCTACACTGTCCATTGAGTTGTCCTCAAAACCAATATACATCCTGCTATATCTCCCACATGGAGAGTGCCAGGAGGGAGAAGTGGCGATTATGTTTAGACTTTCTCGGAACTGCTTCAAATCAACTAGATATCTTTGTGCTGTAAATCTCCCAACAGCCAAACGCAAAAGCAGCAAACATCTCGCTGTATGTCCCACATCCAAAGTGCCAAGAGAGAGCTTGCTCTCCCTGTCTTTGAGTACTGTTTTCACTGTCCCGGTTACCTCTTTGCTAACATTCTCTTCAGCGCTGCAGGGAAACCAGGAACCACGTGGAGAAGGCACCCACACTGAAAGTGCCTGGAGGGAACATTGGGGCTTCTTCTCAGTGTCTCTGACATAGGGTTTCACTGTCCCGGGAAAGTCTCTGCTAACACCCTGCAGAGCGCTGTGCCCAATCTACAGAAACGTCTTGCGGTATCTCCTACAGGGAAAGTGCCAGGAGGGAACTGTCCATCTTGTTCTCAGTGTCTCTGAGAATTGCTCTGATTATCCCTGTGACCTCTTTGCTAAGACTCTCCAGAGAGCCGTCCTCAAAACAAACACACATCTTGACATATCTCCCACATTGATCGCAGTGTCTCCAGGAACGGCATTCAAGGAGCCAGGAAC
Source organism: Chroicocephalus ridibundus (assembly GCF_963924245.1). Lineage (NCBI taxonomy): Eukaryota > Metazoa > Chordata > Aves > Charadriiformes > Laridae > Chroicocephalus > Chroicocephalus ridibundus. The sequence continues at coordinate 27,648 of NW_026961778.1, forward strand.
TTTTCTCCCTACACTGTCCATTGAGTTGTCCTCAAAACCAATATACATCCTGCTATATCTCCCACATGGAAAGTGCCAGGAGGGAGAAGTGGCGATTATGTTTAGACTTTCTCGGAACTGCTTCAAATCAACTAGATATCTTTGTGCTGTAAATCTCCCAACAGCCAAACGCAAAAGCAGCAAACATCTCGCTGTATGTCCCACATCCAAAGTGCCAAGAGAGAGCTTGCTCTCCCTGTCTTTGAGTACTGTTTTCGCTGTGCCGGTTACCTCTTTGCTAACATTCTCTTCAGCGCTGCAGGGAAACCAGGAACCACGTGGAGAAGGCACCCACACTGAAAGTGCCTGGAGGGAACATTGGGGCTTCTTCTCAGTGTCTCTGACATAGGGTTTCACTGTCCCGGGAAAGTCTCTGCTAACACCCTGCAGAGCGCTGTGCCCAATCTACAGAAACGTCTTGCGGTATCTCCTACAGGGAAAGTGCCAGGAGGGAATTGTCGAGCTTGTTCTCAGTGTCTCTGAGAATTGCTCTGATTATCCCTGTGACCTCTTTGCTAAGACTCTCCAGAGAGCCGTCCTCAAAACCAACACACATCTTGACATATCTCCCTCATTGATCGCAGTGTCTCCAGGAACGGCATTCAAGGAGCCAGGAACTTTTCTCCCTACACTGTCCATTGAGTTGTCCTCAAAACCAATATACATCCTGCTATATCTCCCACATGGAGAGTGCCAGGAGGGAGAAGTGGCGATTATGTTTAGACTTTCTCGGAACTGCTTCAAATCAACTAGATATCTTTGTGCTGTAAATCTCCCAACAGCCAAACGCAAAAGCAGCAAACATCTCGCTGTATGTCCCACATCCAAAGTGCCAAGAGAGAGCTTGCTCTCCCTGTCTTTGAGTACTGTTTTCGCTGTGCCGGTTACCTCTTTGCTAACATTCTCTTCAGCGCTGCAGGGAAACCAGGAACCACGTGGAGAAGGCACCCACACTGAAAGTGCCTGGAGGGAACATTGGGGCTTCTTCTCAGTGTCTCTGACATAGGGTTTCACTGTCCCGGGAAAGTCTCTGCTAACACCCTGCAGAGCGCTGTGCCCAATCTACAGAAACGTCTTGCGGTATCTCCTACAGGGAAAGTGCCAGGAGGGAACTGTCCATCTTGTTCTCAGTGTCTCTGAGAATTGCTCTGATTATCCCTGTGACCTTTTTGCTAAGACTCTCCAGAGAGCCGTCCTCAAAACCAACACACATCTTGACATATCTCCCACATTGATCGCAGTGTCTCCAGGAACGGCATTCAAGGAGCCAGGAACTTTTCTCCCTACACTGTCCATTGAGTTGTCCTCAAAACCAATATACATCCTGCTATATCTCCCACATGGAAAGTGCCAGGAGGGAGAAGTGGCGATTATGTTTAGACTTTCTCGGAACTGCTTCAAATCAACTAGATATCTTTGTGCTGTAAATCTCCCAACAGCCAAACGCAAAAGCAGCAAACATCTCGCTGTATGTCCCACATCCAAAGTGCCAAGAGAGAGCTTGCTCTCCCTGTCTTTGAGTACTGTTTTCGCTGTGCCGGTTACCTCTTTGCTAACATTCTCTTCAGCGCTGCAGGGAAACCAGGAACCACGTGGAGAAGGCACCCACACTGAAAGTGCCTGGAGGGAACATTGGGGCTTCTTCTCAGTGTCTCTGACATAGGGTTTCACTGTCCCGGGAAAGTCTCTGCTAACACCCTGCAGAGCGCTGTGCCCAATCTACAGAAACGTCTTGCGGTATCTCCTACAGGGAAAGTGCCAGGAGGGAACTGTCCATCTTGTTCTCAGTGTCTCTGAGAATTGCTCTGATTATCCCTGTGACCTCTTTGCTAAGACTCTCCAGAGAGCCGTCCTCAAAACCAACACACATCTTGACATATCTCCCACATTGATCGCAGTGTCTCCAGGAACGGCATTCAAGGAGCCAGGAACTTTTCTCCCTACACTGTCCATTGAGTTGTCCTCAAAACCAATATACATCCTGCTATATCTCCCACATGGAAAGTGCCAGGAGGGAGAAGTGGCGATTATGTTTAGACTTTCTCGGAACTGCTTCAAATCAACTAGATATCTTTGTGCTGTAAATCTCCCAACAGCCAAACGCAAAAGCAGCAAACATCTCGCTGTATGTCCCACATCCAAAGTGCCAAGAGAGAGCTTGCTCTCCCTGTCTTTGAGTACTGTTTTCGCTGTGCCGGTTACCTCTTTGCTAACATTCTCTTCAGCGCTGCAGGGAAACCAGGAACCACGTGGAGAAGGCACCCACACTGAAAGTGCCTGGAGGGAACATTGGGGCTTCTTCTCAGTGTCTCTGACATAGGGTTTCACTGTCCCGGGAAAGTCTCTGCTAACACCCTGCAGAGCGCTGTGCCCAATCTACAGAAACGTCTTGCGGTATCTCCTACAGGGAAAGTGCCAGGAGGGAATTGTCGAGCTTGTTCTCAGTGTCTCTGAGAATTGCTCTGATTATCCCTGTGACCTCTTTGCTAAGACTCTCCAGAGAGCCGTCCTCAAAACCAACACACATCTTGACATATCTCCCTCATTGATCGCAGTGTCTCCAGGAACGGCATTCAAGGAGCCAGGAACTTTTCTCCCTACACTGTCCATTGAGTTGTCCTCAAAACCAATATACATCCTGCTATATCTCCCACATGGAAAGTGCCAGGAGGGAGAAGTGGCGATTATGTTTAGACTTTCTCGGAACTGCTTCAAATCAACTAGATATCTTTGTGCTGTAAATCTCCCAACAGCCAAACGCAAAAGCAGCAAACATCTCGCTGTATGTCCCACATCCAAAGTGCCAAGAGAGAGCTTGCTCTCCCTGTCTTTGAGTACTGTTTTCACTGTCCCGGTTACCTCTTTGCTAACATTCTCTTCAGCGCTGCAGGGAAACCAGGAACCACGTGGAGAAGGCACCCACACTGAAAGTGCCTGGAGGGAACATTGGGGCTTCTTCTCAGTGTCTCTGACATAGGGTTTCACTGTCCCGGGAAAGTCTCTGCTAACACCCTGCAGAGCGCTGTGCCCAATCTACAGAAACGTCTTGCGGTATCTCCTACAGGGAAAGTGCCAGGAGGGAACTGTCCATCTTGTTCTCAGTGTCTCTGAGAATTGCTCTGATTATCCCTGTGACCTCTTTGCTAAGACTCTCCAGAGAGCCGTCCTCAAAACCAACACACATCTTGACATATCTCCCACATTGATCGCAGTGTCTCCAGGAACGGCATTCAAGGAGCCAGGAACTTTTCTCCCTACACTGTCCATTGAGTTGTCCTCAAAACCAATATACATCCTGCTATATCTCCCACATGGAAAGTGCCAGGAGGGAGAAGTGGCGATTATGTTTAGACTTTCTCGGAACTGCTTCAAATCAACTAGATATCTTTGTGCTGTAAATCTCCCAACAGCCAAACGCAAAAGCAGCAAACATCTCGCTGTATGTCCCACATCCAAAGTGCCAAGAGAGAGCTTGCTCTCCCTGTCTTTGAGTACTGTTTTCGCTGTGCCGGTTACCTCTTTGCTAACATTCTCTTCAGCGCTGCAGGGAAACCAGGAACCACGTGGAGAAGGCACCCACACTGAAAGTGCCTGGAGGGAACATTGGGGCTTCTTCTCAGTGTCTCTGACATAGGGTTTCACTGTCCCGGGAAAGTCTCTGCTAACACCCTGCAGAGCGCTGTGCCCAATCTACAGAAACGTCTTGCGGTATCTCCTACAGGGAAAGTGCCAGGAGGGAACTGTCCATCTTGTTCTCAGTGTCTCTGAGAATTGCTCTGATTATCCCTGTGACCTCTTTGCTAAGACTCTCGAGAGAGCCGTCCTCAAAACAAACACACATCTTGACATATCTCCCACATTGATCGCAGTGTCTCCAGGAACGGCATTCAAGGAGCCAGGAACTTTTCTCCCTACACTGTCCATTGAGTTGTCCTCAAAACCAATATACATCCTGCTATATCTCCCACATGGAAAGTGCCAGGAGGGAGAAGTGGCGATTATGTTTAGACTTTCTCGGAAATGCTTCAAATCAACTAGATATCTTTGTGCTGTAAATCTCCCAACAGCCAAACGCAAAAGCAGCAAACATCTCGCTGTATGTCCCACATCCAAAGTGCCAAGAGAGAGCTTGCTCTCCCTGTCTTTGAGTACTGTTTTCGCTGTGCCGGTTACCTCTTTGCTAACATTCTCTTCAGCGCTGCAGGGAAACCAGGAACCACGTGGAGAAGGCACCCACACTGAAAGTGCCTGGAGGGAACATTGGGGCTTCTTCTCAGTGTCTCTGACATAGGGTTTCACTGTCCCGGGAAAGTCTCTGCTAACACCGTGCAGAGCGCTGTGCCCAATCTACAGAAACGTCTTGCGGTATCTCCTACAGGGAAAGTGCCAGGAGGGAACTGTCCATCTTGTTCTCAGTGTCTCTGAGAATTGCTCTGATTATCCCTGTGACCTCTTTGCTAAGACTCTCCAGAGAGCCGTCCTCAAAACCAACACACATCTTGACATATCTCCCTCATTGATCGCAGTGTCTCCAGGAACGGCATTCAAGGAGCCAGGAACTTTTCTCCCTACACTGTCCATTGAGTTGTCCTCAAAACCAATATACATCCTGCTATATCTCCCACATGGAAAGTGCCAGGAGGGAGAAGTGGCGATTATGTTTAGACTTTCTCGGAACTGCTTCAAATCAACTAGATATCTTTGTGCTGTAAATCTCCCAACAGCCAAACGCAAAAGCAGCAAACATCTCGCTGTATGTCCCACATCCAAAGTGCCAAGAGAGAGCTTGCTCTCCCTGTCTTTGAGTACTGTTTTCACTGTCCCGGTTACCTCTTTGCTAACATTCTCTTCAGCGCTGCAGGGAAACCAGGAACCACGTGGAGAAGGCACCCACACTGAAAGTGCCTGGAGGGAACATTGGGGCTTCTTCTCAGTGTCTCTGACATAGGGTTTCACTGTCCCGGGAAAGTCTCTGCTAACACCCTGCAGAGCGCTGTGCCCAATCTACAGAAACGTCTTGCGGTATCTCCTACAGGGAAAGTGCCAGGAGGGAACTGTCCATCTTGTTCTCAGTGTCTCTGAGAATTGCTCTGATTATCCCTGTGACCTCTTTGCTAAGACTCTCCAGAGAGCCGTCCTCAAAACCAACACACATCTTGACATATCTCCCACATTGATCGCAGTGTCTCCAGGAACGGCATTCAAGGAGCCAGGAACTTTTCTCCCTACACTGTCCATTGAGTTGTCCTCAAAACCAATATACATCCTGCTATATCTCCCACATGGAAAGTGCCAGGAGGGAGAAGTGGCGATTATGTTTAGACTTTCTCGGAACTGCTTCAAATCAACTAGATATCTTTGTGCTGTAAATCTCCCAACAGCCAAACGCAAAAGCAGCAAACATCTCGCTGTATGTCCCACATCCAAAGTGCCAAGAGAGAGCTTGCTCTCCCTGTCTTTGAGTACTGTTTTCGCTGTGCCGGTTACCTCTTTGCTAACATTCTCTTCAGCGCTGCAGGGAAACCAGGAACCACGTGGAGAAGGCACCCACACTGAAAGTGCCTGGAGGGAACATTGGGGCTTCTTCTCAGTGTCTCTGACATAGGGTTTCACTGTCCCGGGAAAGTCTCTGCTAACACCCTGCAGAGCGCTGTGCCCAATCTACAGAAACGTCTTGCGGTATCTCCTACAGGGAAAGTGCCAGGAGGGAATTGTCGAGCTTGTTCTCAGTGTCTCTGAGAATTGCTCTGATTATCCCTGTGACCTCTTTGCTAAGACTCTCCAGAGAGCCGTCCTCAAAACCAACACACATCTTGACATATCTCCCTCATTGATCGCAGTGTCTCCAGGAACGGCATTCAAGGAGCCAGGAACTTTTCTCCCTACACTGTCCATTGAGTTGTCCTCAAAACCAATATACATCCTGCTATATCTCCCACATGGAAAGTGCCAGGAGGGAGAAGTGGCGATTATGTTTAGACTTTCTCGGAACTGCTTCAAATCAACTAGATATCTTTGTGCTGTAAATCTCCCAACAGCCAAACGCAAAAGCAGCAAACATCTCGCTGTATGTCCCACATCCAAAGTGCCAAGAGAGAGCTTGCTCTCCCTGTCTTTGAGTACTGTTTTCGCTGTGCCGGTTACCTCTTTGCTAACATTCTCTTCAGCGCTGCAGGGAAACCAGGAACCACGTGGAGAAGGCACCCACACTGAAAGTGCCTGGAGGGAACATTGGGGCTTCTTCTCAGTGTCTCTGACATAGGGTTTCACTGTCCCGGGAAAGTCTCTGCTAACACCCTGCAGAGCGCTGTGCCCAATCTACAGAAACGTCTTGCGGTATCTCCTACAGGGAAAGTGCCAGGAGGGAACTGTCCATCTTGTTCTCAGTGTCTCTGAGAATTGCTCTGATTATCCCTGTGACCTTTTTGCTAAGACTCTCCAGAGAGCCGTCCTCAAAACCAACACACATCTTGACATATCTCCCACATTGATCGCAGTGTCTCCAGGAACGGCATTCAAGGAGCCAGGAACTTTTCTCCCTACACTGTCCATTGAGTTGTCCTCAAAACCAATATACATCCTGCTATATCTCCCACATGGAAAGTGCCAGGAGGGAGAAGTGGCGATTATGTTTAGACTTTCTCGGAACTGCTTCAAATCAACTAGATATCTTTGTGCTGTAAATCTCCCAACAGCCAAACGCAAAAGCAGCAAACATCTCGCTGTATGTCCCACATCCAAAGTGCCAAGAGAGAGCTTGCTCTCCCTGTCTTTGAGTACTGTTTTCGCTGTCCCGGTTACCTCTTTGCTAACATTCTCTTCAGCGCTGCAGGGAAACCAGGAACCACGTGGAGAAGGCACCCACACTGAAAGTGCCTGGAGGGAACATTGGGGCTTCTTCTCAGTGTCTCTGACATAGGGTTTCACTGTCCCGGGAAAGTCTCTGCTAACACCCTGCAGAGCGCTGTGCCCAATCTACAGAAACGTCTTGCGGTATCTCCTACAGGGAAAGTGCCAGGAGGGAATTGTCGAGCTTGTTCTCAGTGTCTCTGAGAATTGCTCTGATTATCCCTGTGACCTCTTTGCTAAGACTCTCCAGAGAGCCGTCCTCAAAACCAACACACATCTTGACATATCTCCCACATTGATCGCAGTGTCTCCAGGAACGGCATTCAAGGAGCCAGGAACTTTTCTCCCTACACTGTCCATTGAGTTGTCCTCAAAACCAATATACATCCTGCTATATCTCCCACATGGAAAGTGCCAGGAGGGAGAAGTGGCGATTATGTTTAGACTTTCTCGGAACTGCTTCAAATCAACTAGATATCTTTGTGCTGTAAATCTCCCAACAGCCAAACGCAAAAGCAGCAAACATCTCGCTGTATGTCCCACATCCAAAGTGCCAAGAGAGAGCTTGCTCTCCCTGTCTTTGAGTACTGTTTTCGCTGTGCCGGTTACCTCTTTGCTAACATTCTCTTCAGCGCTGCAGGGAAACCAGGAACCACGTGGAGAAGGCACCCACACTGAAAGTGCCTGGAGGGAACATTGGGGCTTCTTCTCAGTGTCTCTGACATAGGGTTTCACTGTCCCGGGAAAGTCTCTGCTAACACCCTGCAGAGCGCTGTGCCCAATCTACAGAAACGTCTTGCGGTATCTCCTACAGGGAAAGTGCCAGGAGGGAACTGTCCATCTTGTTCTCAGTGTCTCTGAGAATTGCTCTGATTATCCCTGTGACCTCTTTGCTAAGACTCTCGAGAGAGCCGTCCTCAAAACAAACACACATCTTGACATATCTCCCTCATTGATCGCAGTGTCTCCAGGAACGGCATTCAAGGAGCCAGGAACTTTTCTCCCTACACTGTCCATTGAGTTGTCCTCAAAACCAATATACATCCTGCTATATCTCCCACATGGAAAGTGCCAGGAGGGAGAAGTGGCGATTATGTTTAGACTTTCTCGGAAATGCTTCAAATCAACTAGATATCTTTGTGCTGTAAATCTCCCAACAGCCAAACGCAAAAGCAGCAAACATCTCGCTGTATGTCCCACATCCAAAGTGCCAAGAGAGAGCTTGCTCTCCCTGTCTTTGAGTACTGTTTTCGCTGTGCCGGTTACCTCTTTGCTAACATTCTCTTCAGCGCTGCAGGGAAACCAGGAACCACGTGGAGAAGGCACCCACACTGAAAGTGCCTGGAGGGAACATTGGGGCTTCTTCTCAGTGTCTCTGACATAGGGTTTCACTGTCCCGGGAAAGTCTCTGCTAACACCGTGCAGAGCGCTGTGCCCAATCTACAGAAACGTCTTGCGGTATCTCCTACAGGGAAAGTGCCAGGAGGGAACTGTCCATCTTGTTCTCAGTGTCTCTGAGAATTGCTCTGATTATCCCTGTGACCTCTTTGCTAAGACTCTCCAGAGAGCCGTCCTCAAAACCAACACACATCTTGACATATCTCCCTCATTGATCGCAGTGTCTCCAGGAACGGCATTCAAGGAGCCAGGAACTTTTCTCCCTACACTGTCCATTGAGTTGTCCTCAAAACCAATATACATCCTGCTATATCTCCCACATGGAAAGTGCCAGGAGGGAGAAGTGGCGATTATGTTTAGACTTTCTCGGAACTGCTTCAAATCAACTAGATATCTTTGTGCTGTAAATCTCCCAACAGCCAAACGCAAAAGCAGCAAACATCTCGCTGTATGTCCCACATCCAAAGTGCCAAGAGAGAGCTTGCTCTCCCTGTCTTTGAGTACTGTTTTCACTGTCCCGGTTACCTCTTTACTAACATTCTCTTCAGCGCTGCAGGGAAACCAGGAACCACGTGGAGAAGGCACCCACACTGAAAGTGCCTGGAGGGAACATTGGGGCTTCTTCTCAGTGTCTCTGACATAGGGTTTCACTGTCCCGGGAAAGTCTCTGCTAACACCCTGCAGAGCGCTGTGCCCAATCTACAGAAACGTCTTGCGGTATCTCCTACAGGGAAAGTGCCAGGAGGGAACTGTCCATCTTGTTCTCATTGTCTCTGAGAATTGCTCTGATTATCCCTGTGACCTCTTTGCTAAGACTCTCCAGAGAGCCGTCCTCAAAACCAACACACATCTTGACATATCTCCCACATTGATCGCAGTGTCTCCAGGAACGGCATTCAAGGAGCCAGGAACTTTTCTCCCTACACTGTCCATTGAGTTGTCCTCAAAACCAATATACATCCTGCTATATCTCCCACATGGAAAGTGCCAGGAGGGAGAAGTGGCGATTATGTTTAGACTTTCTCGGAACTGCTTCAAATCAACTAGATATCTTTGTGCTGTAAATCTCCCAACAGCCAAACGCAAAAGCAGCAAACATCTCGCTGTATGTCCCACATCCAAAGTGCCAAGAGAGAGCTTGCTCTCCCTGTCTTTGAGTACTGTTTTCGCTGTGCCGGTTACCTCTTTGCTAACATTCTCTTCAGCGCTGCAGGGAAACCAGGAACCACGTGGAGAAGGCACCCACACTGAAAGTGCCTGGAGGGAACATTGGGGCTTCTTCTCAGTGTCTCTGACATAGGGTTTCACTGTCCCGGGAAAGTCTCTGCTAACACCCTGCAGAGCGCTGTGCCCAATCTACAGAAACGTCTTGCGGTATCTCCTACAGGGAAAGTGCCAGGAGGGAATTGTCGAGCTTGTTCTCAGTGTCTCTGAGAATTGCTCTGATTATCCCTGTGACCTCTTTGCTAAGACTCTCCAGAGAGCCGTCCTCAAAACCAACACACATCTTGACATATCTCCCTCATTGATCGCAGTGTCTCCAGGAACGGCATTCAAGGAGCCAGGAACTTTTCTCCCTACACTGTCCATTGAGTTGTCCTCAAAACCAATATACATCCTGCTATATCTCCCACATGGAAAGTGCCAGGAGGGAGAAGTGGCGATTATGTTTAGACTTTCTCGGAACTGCTTCAAATCAACTAGATATCTTTGTGCTGTAAATCTCCCAACAGCCAAACGCAAAAGCAGCAAACATCTCGCTGTATGTCCCACATCCAAAGTGCCAAGAGAGAGCTTGCTCTCCCTGTCTTTGAGTACTGTTTTCGCTGTGCCGGTTACCTCTTTGCTAACATTCTCTTCAGCGCTGCAGGGAAACCAGGAACCACGTGGAGAAGGCACCCACACTGAAAGTGCCTGGAGGGAACATTGGGGCTTCTTCTCAGTGTCTCTGACATAGGGTTTCACTGTCCCGGGAAAGTCTCTGCTAACACCCTGCAGAGCGCTGTGCCCAATCTACAGAAACGTCTTGCGGTATCTCCTACAGGGAAAGTGCCAGGAGGGAACTGTCCATCTTGTTCTCAGTGTCTCTGAGAATTGCTCTGATTATCCCTGTGACCTTTTTGCTAAGACTCTCCAGAGAGCCGTCCTCAAAACCAACACACATCTTGACATATCTCCCACATTGATCGCAGTGTCTCCAGGAACGGCATTCAAGGAGCCAGGAACTTTTCTCCCTACACTGTCCATTGAGTTGTCCTCAAAACCAATATACATCCTGCTATATCTCCCACATGGAAAGTGCCAGGAGGGAGAAGTGGCGATTATGTTTAGACTTTCTCGGAACTGCTTCAAATCAACTAGATATCTTTGTGCTGTAAATCTCCCAACAGCCAAACGCAAAAGCAGCAAACATCTCGCTGTATGTCCCACATCCAAAGTGCCAAGAGAGAGCTTGCTCTCCCTGTCTTTGAGTACTGTTTTCGCTGTCCCGGTTACCTCTTTGCTAACATTCTCTTCAGCGCTGCAGGGAAACCAGGAACCACGTGGAGAAGGCACCCACACTGAAAGTGCCTGGAGGGAACATTGGGGCTTCTTCTCAGTGTCTCTGACATAGGGTTTCACTGTCCCGGGAAAGTCTCTGCTAACACCCTGCAGAGCGCTGTGCCCAATCTACAGAAACGTCTTGCGGTATCTCCTACAGGGAAAGTGCCAGGAGGGAATTGTCGAGCTTGTTCTCAGTGTCTCTGAGAATTGCTCTGATTATCCCTGTGACCTCTTTGCTAAGACTCTCCAGAGAGCCGTCCTCAAAACCAACACACATCTTGACATATCTCCCACATTGATCGCAGTGTCTCCAGGAACGGCATTCAAGGAGCCAGGAACTTTTCTCCCTACACTGTCCATTGAGTTGTCCTCAAAACCAATATACATCCTGCTATATCTCCCACATGGAAAGTGCCAGGAGGGAGAAGTGGCGATTATGTTTAGACTTTCTCGGAACTGCTTCAAATCAACTAGATATCTTTGTGCTGTAAATCTCCCAACAGCCAAACGCAAAAGCAGCAAACATCTCGCTGTATGTCCCACATCCAAAGTGCCAAGAGAGAGCTTGCTCTCCCTGTCTTTGAGTACTGTTTTCGCTGTGCCGGTTACCTCTTTGCTAACATTCTCTTCAGCGCTGCAGGGAAACCAGGAACCACGTGGAGAAGGCACCCACACTGAAAGTGCCTGGAGGGAACATTGGGGCTTCTTCTCAGTGTCTCTGACATAGGGTTTCACTGTCCCGGGAAAGTCTCTGCTAACACCCTGCAGAGCGCTGTGCCCAATCTACAGAAACGTCTTGCGGTATCTCCTACAGGGAAAGTGCCAGGAGGGAACTGTCCATCTTGTTCTCAGTGTCTCTGAGAATTGCTCTGATTATCCCTGTGACCTCTTTGCTAAGACTCTCCAGAGAGCCGTCCTCAAAACAAACACACATCTTGACATATCTCCCACATTGATCGCAGTGTCTCCAGGAACGGCATTCAAGGAGCCAGGAACTTTTCTCCCTACACTGTCCATTGAGTTGTCCTCAAAACCAATATACATCCTGCTATATCTCCCACATGGAAAGTGCCAGGAGGGAGAAGTGGCGATTATGTTTAGACTTTCTCGGAACTGCTTCAAATCAACTAGATATCTTTGTGCTGTAAATCTCCCAACAGCCAAACGCAAAAGCAGCAAACATCTCGCTGTATGTCCCACATCCAAAGTGCCAAGAGAGAGCTTGCTCTCCCTGTCTTTGAGTACTGTTTTCGCTGTGCCGGTTACCTCTTTGCTAACATTCTCTTCAGCGCTGCAGGGAAACCAGGAACCACGTGGAGAAGGCACCCACACTGAAAGTGCCTGGAGGGAACATTGGGGCTTCTTCTCAGTGTCTCTGACATAGGGTTTCACTGTCCCGGGAAAGTCTCTGCTAACACCCTGCAGAGCGCTGTGCCCAATCTACAGAAACGTCTTGCGGTATCTCCTACAGGGAAAGTGCCAGGAGGGAACTGTCCATCTTGTTCTCAGTGTCTCTGAGAATTGCTCTGATTATCCCTGTGACCTCTTTGCTAAGACTCTCCAGAGAGCCGTCCTCAAAACCAACACACATCTTGACATATCTCCCACATTGATCGCAGTGTCTCCAGGAACGGCATTCAAGGAGCCAGGAACTTTTCTCCCTACACTGTCCATTGAGTTGTCCTCAAAACCAATATACATCCTGCTATATCTCCCACATGGAAAGTGCCAGGAGGGAGAAGTGGCGATTATGTTTAGACTTTCTCGGAACTGCTTCAAATCAACTAGATATCTTTGTGCTGTAAATCTCCCAACAGCCAAACGCAAAAGCAGCAAACATCTCGCTGTATGTCCCACATCCAAAGTGCCAAGAGAGAGCTTGCTCTCCCTGTCTTTGAGTACTGTTTTCGCTGTGCCGGTTACCTCTTTGCTAACATTCTCTTCAGCGCTGCAGGGAAACCAGGAACCACGTGGAGAAGGCACACACACTGAAAGTGCCTGGAGGGAACATTGGGGCTTCTTCTCAGTGTCTCTGACATAGGGTTTCACTGTCCCGGGAAAGTCTCTGCTAACACCCTGCAGAGCGCTGTGCCCAATCTACAGAAACGTCTTGCGGTATCTCCTACAGGGAAAGTGCCAGGAGGGAATTGTCGAGCTTGTTCTCAGTGTCTCTGAGAATTGCTCTGATTATCCCTGTGACCTCTTTGCTAAGACTCTCCAGAGAGCCGTCCTCAAAACCAACACACATCTTGACATATCTCCCACATTGATCGCAGTGTCTCCAGGAACGGCATTCAAGGAGCCAGGAACTTTTCTCCCTACACTGTCCATTGAGTTGTCCTCAAAACCAATATACATCCTGCTATATCTCCCACATGGAAAGTGCCAGGAGGGAGAAGTGGCGATTATGTTTAGACTTTCTCGGAACTGCTTCAAATCAACTAGATATCTTTGTGCTGTAAATCTCCCAACAGCCAAACGCAAAAGCAGCAAACATCTCGCTGTATGTCCCACATCCAAAGTGCCAAGAGAGAGCTTGCTCTCCCTGTCTTTGAGTACTGTTTTCGCTGTGCCGGTTACCTCTTTGCTAACATTCTCTTCAGCGCTGCAGGGAAACCAGGAACCACGTGGAGAAGGCACCCACACTGAAAGTGCCTGGAGGGAACATTGGGGCTTCTTCTCAGTGTCTCTGACATAGGGTTTCACTGTCCCGGGAAAGTCTCTGCTAACACCCTGCAGAGCGCTGTGCCCAATCTACAGAAACGTCTTGCGGTATCTCCTACAGGGAAAGTGCCAGGAGGGAACTGTCCATCTTGTTCTCAGTGTCTCTGAGAATTGCTCTGATTATCCCTGTGACCTCTTTGCTAAGACTCTCCAGAGAGCCGTCCTCAAAACCAACACACATCTTGACATATCTCCCACATTGATCGCAGTGTCTCCAGGAACGGCATTCAAGGAGCCAGGAACTTTTCTCCCTACACTGTCCATTGAGTTGTCCTCAAAACCAATATACATCCTGCTATATCTCCCACATGGAAAGTGCCAGGAGGGAGAAGTGGCGATTATGTTTAGACTTTCTCGGAACTGCTTCAAATCAACTAGATATCTTTGTGCTGTAAATCTCCCAACAGCCAAACGCAAAAGCAGCAAACATCTCGCTGTATGTCCCACATCCAAAGTGCCAAGAGAGAGCTTGCTCTCCCTGTCTTTGAGTACTGTTTTCGCTGTGCCGGTTACCTCTTTGCTAACATTCTCTTCAGCGCTGCAGGGAAACCAGGAACCACGTGGAGAAGGCACCCACACTGAAAGTGCCTGGAGGGAACATTGGGGCTTCTTCTCAGTGTCTCTGACATAGGGTTTCACTGTCCCGGGAAAGTCTCTGCTAACACCCTGCAGAGCGCTGTGCCCAATCTACAGAAACGTCTTGCGGTATCTCCTACAGGGAAAGTGCCAGGAGGGAACTGTCGAGCTTGTTCTCAGTGTCTCTGAGAATTGCTCTGATTATCCCTGTGACCTCTTTGCTAAGACTCTCCAGAGAGCCGTCCTCAAAACAAACACACATCTTGACATATCTCCCACATTGATCGCAGTGTCTCCAGGAACGGCATTCAAGGAGCCAGGAACTTTTCTCCCTACACTGTCCATTGAGTTGTCCTCAAAACCAATATACATCCTGCTATATCTCCCACATGGAAAGTGCCAGGAGGGAGAAGTGGCGATTATGTTTAGACTTTCTCGGAACTGCTTCAAATCAACTAGATATCTTTGTGCTGTAAATCTCCCAACAGCCAAACGCAAAAGCAGCAAACATCTCGCTGTATGTCCCACATCCAAAGTGCCAAGAGAGAGCTTGCTCTCCCTGTCTTTGAGTACTGTTTTCGCTGTGCCGGTTACCTCTTTGCTAACATTCTCTTCAGCGCTGCAGGGAAACCAGGAACCACGTGGAGAAGGCACCCACACTGAAAGTGCCTGGAGGGAACATTGGGGCTTCTTCTCAGTGTCTCTGACATAGGGTTTCACTGTCCCGGGAAAGTCTCTGCTAACACCCTGCAGAGCGCTGTGCCCAATCTACAGAAACGTCTTGCGGTATCTCCTACAGGGAAAGTGCCAGGAGGGAACTGTCCATCTTGTTCTCAGTGTCTCTGAGAATTGCTCTGATTATCCCTGTGACCTCTTTGCTAAGACTCTCCAGAGAGCCGTCCTCAAAACCAACACACATCTTGACATATCTCCCACATTGATCGCAGTGTCTCCAGGAACGGCATTCAAGGAGCCAGGAACTTTTCTCCCTACACTGTCCATTGAGTTGTCCTCAAAACCAATATACATCCTGCTATATCTCCCACATGGAAAGTGCCAGGAGGGAGAAGTGGCGATTATGTTTAGACTTTCTCGGAACTGCTTCAAATCAACTAGATATCTTTGTGCTGTAAATCTCCCAACAGCCAAACGCAAAAGCAGCAAACATCTCGCTGTATGTCCCACATCCAAAGTGCCAAGAGAGAGCTTGCTCTCCCTCTCTTTGAGTACTGTTTTCGCTGTGCCGGTTACCTCTTTGCTAACATTCTCTTCAGCGCTGCAGGGAAACCAGGAACCACGTGGAGAAGGCACCCACACTGAAAGTGCCTGGAGGGAACATTGGGGCTTCTTCTCAGTGTCTCTGACATAGGGTTTCACTGTCCCGGGAAAGTCTCTGCTAACACCCTGCAGAGCGCTGTGCCCAATCTACAGAAACGTCTTGCGGTATCTCCTACAGGGAAAGTGCCAGGAGGGAATTGTCGAGCTTGTTCTCAGTGTCTCTGAGAATTGCTCTGATTATCCCTGTGACCTCTTTGCTAAGACTCTCCAGAGAGCCGTCCTCAAAACAAACACACATCTTGACATATCTCCCTCATTGATCGCAGTGTCTCCAGGAACGGCATTCAAGGAGCCAGGAACTTTTCTCCCTACACTGTCCATTGAGTTGTCCTCAAAACCAATATACATCCTGCTATATCTCCCACATGGAAAGTGCCAGGAGGGAGAAGTGGCGATTATGTTTAGACTTTCTCGGAACTGCTTCAAATCAACTAGATATCTTTGTGCTGTAAATCTCCCAACAGCCAAACGCAAAAGCAGCAAACATCTCGCTGTATGTCCCACATCCAAAGTGCCAAGAGAGAGCTTGCTCTCCCTGTCTTTGAGTACTGTTTTCACTGTCCCGGTTACCTCTTTGCTAACATTCTCTTCAGCGCTGCAGGGAAACCAGGAACCACGTGGAGAAGGCACCCACACTGAAAGTGCCTGGAGGGAACATTGGGGCTTCTTCTCAGTGTCTCTGACGTAGGGTTTCACTGTCCCGGGAAAGTCTCTGCTAACACCCTGCAGAGCGCTGTGCCCAATCTACAGAAACGTCTTGCGGTATCTCCTACAGGGAAAGTGCCAGGAGGGAACTGTCCATCTTGTTCTCAGTGTCTCTGAGAATTGCTCTGATTATCCCTGTGACCTCTTTGCTAAGACTCTCCAGAGAGCCGTCCTCAAAACCAACACACATCTTGACATATCTCCCACATTGATCGCAGTGTCTCCAGGAACGGCATTCAAGGAGCCAGGAACTTTTCTCCCTACACTGTCCATTGAGTTGTCCTCAAAACCAATATACATCCTGCTATATCTCCCACATGGAAAGTGCCAGGAGGGAGAAGTGGCGATTATGTTTAGACTTTCTCGGAACTGCTTCAAATCAACTAGATATCTTTGTGCTGTAAATCTCCCAACAGCCAAACGCAAAAGCAGCAAACATCTCGCTGTATGTCCCACATCCAAAGTGCCAAGAGAGAGCTTGCTCTCCCTGTCTTTGAGTACTGTTTTCGCTGTGCCGGTTACCTCTTTGCTAACATTCTCTTCAGCGCTGCAGGGAAACCAGGAACCACGTGGAGAAGGCACCCACACTGAAAGTGCCTGGAGGGAACATTGGGGCTTCTTCTCAGTGTCTCTGACATAGGGTTTCACTGTCCCGGGAAAGTCTCTGCTAACACCCTGCAGAGCGCTGTGCCCAATCTACAGAAACGTCTTGCGGTATCTCCTACAGGGAAAGTGCCAGGAGGGAACTGTCCATCTTGTTCTCAGTGTCTCTGAGAATTGCTCTGATTATCCCTGTGACCTCTTTGCTAAGACTCTCGAGAGAGCCGTCCTCAAAACAAACACACATCTTGACATATCTCCCTCATTGATCGCAGTGTCTCCAGGAACGGCATTCAAGGAGCCAGGAACTTTTCTCCCTACACTGTCCATTGAGTTGTCCTCAAAACCAATATACATCCTGCTATATCTCCCACATGGAAAGTGCCAGGAGGGAGAAGTGGCGATTATGTTTAGACTTTCTCGGAACTGCTTCAAATCAACTAGATATCTTTGTGCTGTAAATCTCCCAACAGCCAAACGCAAAAGCAGCAAACATCTCGCTGTATGTCCCACATCCAAAGTGCCAAGAGAGAGCTTGCTCTCCCTGTCTTTGAGTACTGTTTTCGCTGTGCCGGTTACCTCTTTGCTAACATTCTCTTCAGCGCTGCAGGGAAACCAGGAACCACGTGGAGAAGGCACCCACACTGAAAGTGCCTGGAGGGAACATTGGGGCTTCTTCTCAGTGTCTCTGACATAGGGTTTCACTGTCCCGGGAAAGTCTCTGCTAACACCCTGCAGAGCGCTGTGCCCAATCTACAGAAACGTCTTGCGGTATCTCCTACAGGGAAAGTGCCAGGAGGGAACTGTCCATCTTGTTCTCAGTGTCTCTGAGAATTGCTCTGATTATCCCTGTGACCTCTTTGCTAAGACTCTCCAGAGAGCCGTCCTCAAAACCAACACACATCTTGACATATCTCCCTCATTGATCGCAGTGTCTCCAGGAACGGCATTCAAGGAGCCAGGAACTTTTCTCCCTACACTGTCCATTGAGTTGTCCTCAAAACCAATATACATCCTGCTATATCTCCCACATGGAAAGTGCCAGGAGGGAGAAGTGGCGATTATGTTTAGACTTTCTCGGAACTGCTTCAAATCAACTAGATATCTTTGTGCTGTAAATCTCCCAACAGCCAAACGCAAAAGCAGCAAACATCTCGCTGTATGTCCCACATCCAAAGTGCCAAGAGAGAGCTTGCTCTCCCTGTCTTTGAGTACTGTTTTCACTGTCCCGGTTACCTCTTTGCTAACATTCTCTTCAGCGCTGCAGGGAAACCAGGAACCACGTGGAGAAGGCACCCACACTGAAAGTGCCTGGAGGGAACATTGGGGCTTCTTCTCAGTGTCTCTGACATAGGGTTTCACTGTCCCGGGAAAGTCTCTGCTAACACCCTGCAGAGCGCTGTGCCCAATCTACAGAAACGTCTTGCGGTATCTCCTACAGGGAAAGTGCCAGGAGGGAACTGTCCATCTTGTTCTCAGTGTCTCTGAGAATTGCTCTGATTATCCCTGTGACCTCTTTGCTAAGACTCTCCAGAGAGCCGTCCTCAAAACCAACACACATCTTGACATATCTCCCACATTGATCGCAGTGTCTCCAGGAACGGCATTCAAGGAGCCAGGAACTTTTCTCCCTACACTGTCCATTGAGTTGTCCTCAAAACCAATATACATCCTGCTATATCTCCCACATGGAAAGTGCCAGGAGGGAGAAGTGGCGATTATGTTTAGACTTTCTCGGAACTGCTTCAAATCAACTAGATATCTTTGTGCTGTAAATCTCCCAACAGCCAAACGCAAAAGCAGCAAACATCTCGCTGTATGTCCCACATCCAAAGTGCCAAGAGAGAGCTTGCTCTCCCTCTCTTTGAGTACTGTTTTCGCTGTGCCGGTTACCTCTTTGCTAACATTCTCTTCAGCGCTGCAGGGAAACCAGGAACCACGTGGAGAAGGCACCCACACTGAAAGTGCCTGGAGGGAACATTGGGGCTTCTTCTCAGTGTCTCTGACATAGGGTTTCACTGTCCCGGGAAAGTCTCTGCTAACACCCTGCAGAGCGCTGTGCCCAATCTACAGAAACGTCTTGCGGTATCTCCTACAGGGAAAGTGCCAGGAGGGAACTGTCCATCTTGTTCTCAGTGTCTCTGAGAATTGCTCTGATTATCCCTGTGACCTCTTTGCTAAGACTCTCCAGAGAGCCGTCCTCAAAACCAACACACATCTTGACATATCTCCCACATTGATCGCAGTGTCTCCAGGAACGGCATTCAAGGAGCCAGGAACTTTTCTCCCTACACTGTCCATTGAGTTGTCCTCAAAACCAATATACATCCTGCTATATCTCCCACATGGAAAGTGCCAGGAGGGAGAAGTGGCGATTATGTTTAGACTTTCTCGGAACTGCTTCAAATCAACTAGATATCTTTGTGCTGGAAATCTCCCAACAGCCAAACGCAAAAGCAGCAAACATCTCGCTGTATGTCCCACATCCAAAGTGCCAAGAGAGAGCTTGCTCTCCCTGTCTTTGAGTACTGTTTTCGCTGTGCCGGTTACCTCTTTGCTAACATTCTCTTCAGCGCTGCAGGGAAACCAGGAACCACGTGGAGAAGGCACCCACACTGAAAGTGCCTGGAGGGAACATTGGGGCTTCTTCTCAGTGTCTCTGACATAGGGTTTCACTGTCCCGGGAAAGTCTCTGCTAACACCCTGCAGAGCGCTGTGCCCAATCTACAGAAACGTCTTGCGGTATCTCCTACAGGGAAAGTGCCAGGAGGGAACTGTCCATCTTGTTCTCAGTGTCTCTGAGAATTGCTCTGATTATCCCTGTGACCTCTTTGCTAAGACTCTCCAGAGAGCCGTCCTCAAAACCAACACACATCTTGACATATCTCCCACATTGATCGCAGTGTCTCCAGGAACGGCATTCAAGGAGCCAGGAACTTTTCTCCCTACACTGTCCATTGAGTTGTCCTCAAAACCAATATACATCCTGCTATATCTCCCACATGGAAAGTGCCAGGAGGGAGAAGTGGCGATTATGTTTAGACTTTCTCGGAACTGCTTCAAATCAACTAGATATCTTTGTGCTGTAAATCTCCCAACAGCCAAACGCAAAAGCAGCAAACATCTCGCTGTATGTCCCACATCCAAAGTGCCAAGAGAGAGCTTGCTCTCCCTGTCTTTGAGTACTGTTTTCGCTGTGCCGGTTACCTCTTTGCTAACATTCTCTTCAGCGCTGCAGGGAAACCAGGAACCACGTGGAGAAGGCACCCACACTGAAAGTGCCTGGAGGGAACATTGGGGCTTCTTCTCAGTGTCTCTGACATAGGGTTTCACTGTCCCGGGAAAGTCTCTGCTAACACCCTGCAGAGCGCTGTGCCCAATCTACAGAAACGTCTTGCGGTATCTCCTACAGGGAAAGTGCCAGGAGGGAACTGTCCATCTTGTTCTCAGTGTCTCTGAGAATTGCTCTGATTATCCCTGTGACCTCTTTGCTAAGACTCTCCAGAGAGCCGTCCTCAAAACCAACACACATCTTGACATATCTCCCTCATTGATCGCAGTGTCTCCAGGAACGGCATTCAAGGAGCCAGGAACTTTTCTCCCTACACTGTCCATTGAGTTGTCCTCAAAACCAATATACATCCTGCTATATCTCCCACATGGAAAGTGCCAGGAGGGAGAAGTGGCGATTATGTTTAGACTTTCTCGGAACTGCTTCAAATCAACTAGATATCTTTGTGCTGTAAATCTCCCAACAGCCAAACGCAAAAGCAGCAAACATCTCGCTGTATGTCCCACATCCAAAGTGCCAAGAGAGAGCTTGCTCTCCCTGTCTTTGAGTACTGTTTTCACTGTCCCGGTTACCTCTTTGCTAACATTCTCTTCAGCGCTGCAGGGAAACCAGGAACCACGTGGAGAAGGCACCCACACTGAAAGTGCCTGGAGGGAACATTGGGGCTTCTTCTCAGTGTCTCTGACATAGGGTTTCACTGTCCCGGGAAAGTCTCTGCTAACACCCTGCAGAGCGCTGTGCCCAATCTACAGAAACGTCTTGCGGTATCTCCTACAGGGAAAGTGCCAGGAGGGAACTGTCCATCTTGTTCTCAGTGTCTCTGAGAATTGCTCTGATTATCCCTGTGACCTCTTTGCTAAGACTCTCCAGAGAGCCGTCCTCAAAACCAACACACATCTTGACATATCTCCCTCATTGATCGCAGTGTCTCCAGGAACGGCATTCAAGGAGCCAGGAACTTTTCTCCCTACACTGTCCATTGAGTTGTCCTCAAAACCAATATACATCCTGCTATATCTCCCACATGGAAAGTGCCAGGAGGGAGAAGTGGCGATTATGTTTAGACTTTCTCGGAACTGCTTCAAATCAACTAGATATCTTTGTGCTGTAAATCTCCCAACAGCCAAACGCAAAAGCAGCAAACATCTCGCTGTATGTCCCACATCCAAAGTGCCAAGAGAGAGCTTGCTCTCCCTCTCTTTGAGTACTGTTTTCACTGTCCCGGTTACCTCTTTGCTAACATTCTCTTCAGCGCTGCAGGGAAACCAGGAACCACGTGGAGAAGGCACCCACACTGAAAGTGCCTGGAGGGAACATTGGGGCTTCTTCTCAGTGTCTCTGACATAGGGTTTCACTGTCCCGGGAAAGTCTCTGCTAACACCCTGCAGAGCGCTGTGCCCAATCTACAGAAACGTCTTGCGGTATCTCCTACAGGGAAAGTGCCAGGAGGGAACTGTCCATCTTGTTCTCAGTGTCTCTGAGAATTGCTCTGATTATCCCTGTGACCTCTTTGCTAAGACTCTCCAGAGAGCCGTCCTCAAAACCAACACACATCTTGACATATCTCCCACATTGATCGCAGTGTCTCCAGGAACGGCATTCAAGGAGCCAGGAACTTTTCTCCCTACACTGTCCATTGAGTTGTCCTCAAAACCAATATACATCCTGCTATATCTCCCACATGGAAAGTGCCAGGAGGGAGAAGTGGCGATTATGTTTAGACTTTCTCGGAACTGCTTCAAATCAACTAGATATCTTTGTGCTGTAAATCTCCCAACAGCCAAACGCAAAAGCAGCAAACATCTCGCTGTATGTCCCACATCCAAAGTGCCAAGAGAGAGCTTGCTCTCCCTGTCTTTGAGTACTGTTTTCGCTGTGCCGGTTACCTCTTTGCTAACATTCTCTTCAGCGCTGCAGGGAAACCAGGAACCACGTGGAGAAGGCACCCACACTGAAAGTGCCTGGAGGGAACATTGGGGCTTCTTCTCAGTGTCTCTGACATAGGGTTTCACTGTCCCGGGAAAGTCTCTGCTAACACCCTGCAGAGCGCTGTGCCCAATCTACAGAAACGTCTTGCGGTATCTCCTACAGGGAAAGTGCCAGGAGGGAACTGTCCATCTTGTTCTCAGTGTCTCTGAGAATTGCTCTGATTATCCCTGTGACCTCTTTGCTAAGACTCTCCAGAGAGCCGTCCTCAAAACCAACACACATCTTGACATATCTCCCTCATTGATCGCAGTGTCTCCAGGAACGGCATTCAAGGAGCCAGGAACTTTTCTCCCTACACTGTCCATTGAGTTGTCCTCAAAACCAATATACATCCTGCTATATCTCCCACATGGAAAGTGCCAGGAGGGAGAAGTGGCGATTATGTTTAGACTTTCTCGGAACTGCTTCAAATCAACTAGATATCTTTGTGCTGTAAATCTCCCAACAGCCAAACGCAAAAGCAGCAAACATCTCGCTGTATGTCCCACATCCAAAGTGCCAAGAGAGAGCTTGCTCTCCCTGTCTTTGAGTACTGTTTTCACTGTCCCGGTTACCTCTTTGCTAACATTCTCTTCAGCGCTGCAGGGAAACCAGGAACCACGTGGAGAAGGCACCCACACTGAAAGTGCCTGGAGGGAACATTGGGGCTTCTTCTCAGTGTCTCTGACATAGGGTTTCACTGTCCCGGGAAAGTCTCTGCTAACACCCTGCAGAGCGCTGTGCCCAATCTACAGAAACGTCTTGCGGTATCTCCTACAGGGAAAGTGCCAGGAGGGAACTGTCCATCTTGTTCTCAGTGTCTCTGAGAATTGCTCTGATTATCCCTGTGACCTCTTTGCTAAGACTCTCCAGAGAGCCGTCCTCAAAACCAACACACATCTTGACATATCTCCCTCATTGATCGCAGTGTCTCCAGGAACGGCATTCAAGGAGCCAGGAACTTTTCTCCCTACACTGTCCATTGAGTTGTCCTCAAAACCAATATACATCCTGCTATATCTCCCACATGGAAAGTGCCAGGAGGGAGAAGTGGCGATTATGTTTAGACTTTCTCGGAACTGCTTCAAATCAACTAGATATCTTTGTGCTGTAAATCTCCCAACAGCCAAACGCAAAAGCAGCAAACATCTCGCTGTATGTCCCACATCCAAAGTGCCAAGAGAGAGCTTGCTCTCCCTCTCTTTGAGTACTGTTTTCGCTGTGCCGGTTACCTCTTTGCTAACATTCTCTTCAGCGCTGCAGGGAAACCAGGAACCACGTGGAGAAGGCACCCACACTGAAAGTGCCTGGAGGGAACATTGGGGCTTCTTCTCAGTGTCTCTGACATAGGGTTTCACTGTCCCGGGAAAGTCTCTGCTAACACCCTGCAGAGCGCTGTGCCCAATCTACAGAAACGTCTTGCGGTATCTCCTACAGGGAAAGTGCCAGGAGGGAACTGTCCATCTTGTTCTCAGTGTCTCTGAGAATTGCTCTGATTATCCCTGTGACCTCTTTGCTAAGACTCTCCAGAGAGCCGTCCTCAAAACCAACACACATCTTGACATATCTCCCTCATTGATCGCAGTGTCTCCAGGAACGGCATTCAAGGAGCCAGGAACTTTTCTCCCTACACTGTCCATTGAGTTGTCCTCAAAACCAATATACATCCTGCTATATCTCCCACATGGAAAGTGCCAGGAGGGAGAAGTGGCGATTATGTTTAGACTTTCTCGGAACTGCTTCAAATCAACTAGATATCTTTGTGCTGTAAATCTCCCAACAGCCAAACGCAAAAGCAGCAAACATCTCGCTGTATGTCCCACATCCAAAGTGCCAAGAGAGAGCTTGCTCTCCCTGTCTTTGAGTACTGTTTTCGCTGTGCCGGTTACCTCTTTGCTAACATTCTCTTCAGCGCTGCAGGGAAACCAGGAACCACGTGGAGAAGGCACCCACACTGAAAGTGCCTGGAGGGAACATTGGGGCTTCTTCTCAGTGTCTCTGACATAGGGTTTCACTGTCCCGGGAAAGTCTCTGCTAACACCCTGCAGAGCGCTGTGCCCAATCTACAGAAACGTCTTGCGGTATCTCCTACAGGGAAAGTGCCAGGAGGGAACTGTCCATCTTGTTCTCAGTGTCTCTGAGAATTGCTCTGATTATCCCTGTGACCTCTTTGCTAAGACTCTCCAGAGAGCCGTCCTCAAAACAAACACACATCTTGACATATCTCCCACATTGATCGCAGTGTCTCCAGAAACGGCATTCAAGGAGCCAGGAACTTTTCTCCCTACACTGTCCATTGAGTTGTCCTCAAAACCAATATACATCCTGCTATATCTCCCACATGGAAAGTGCCAGGAGGGAGAAGTGGCGATTATGTTTAGACTTTCTCGGAACTGCTTCAAATCAACTAGATATCTTTGTGCTGTAAATCTCCCAACAGCCAAACGCAAAAGCAGCAAACATCTCGCTGTATGTCCCACATCCAAAGTGCCAAGAGAGAGCTTGCTCTCCCTGTCTTTGAGTACTGTTTTCGCTGTGCCGGTTACCTCTTTGCTAACATTCTCTTCAGCGCTGCAGGGAAACCAGGAACCACGTGGAGAAGGCACCCACACTGAAAGTGCCTGGAGGGAACATTGGGGCTTCTTCTCAGTGTCTCTGACATAGGGTTTCACTGTCCCGGGAAAGTCTCTGCTAACACCCTGCAGAGCGCTGTGCCCAATCTACAGAAACGTCTTGCGGTATCTCCTACAGGGAAAGTGCCAGGAGGGAACTGTCCATCTTGTTCTCAGTGTCTCTGAGAATTGCTCTGATTATCCCTGTGACCTCTTTGCTAAGACTCTCCAGAGAGCCGTCCTCAAAACCAACACACATCTTGACATATCTCCCACATTGATCGCAGTGTCTCCAGGAACGGCATTCAAGGAGCCAGGAACTTTTCTCCCTACACTGTCCATTGAGTTGTCCTCAAAACCAATATACATCCTGCTATATCTCCCACATGGAAAGTGCCAGGAGGGAGAAGTGGCGATTATGTTTAGACTTTCTCGGAACTGCTTCAAATCAACTAGATATCTTTGTGCTGTAAATCTCCCAACAGCCAAACGCAAAAGCAGCAAACATCTCGCTGTATGTCCCACATCCAAAGTGCCAAGAGAGAGCTTGCTCTCCCTGTCTTTGAGTACTGTTTTCGCTGTGCCGGTTACCTCTTTGCTAACATTCTCTTCAGCGCTGCAGGGAAACCAGGAACCACGTGGAGAAGGCACCCACACTGAAAGTGCCTGGAGGGAACATTGGGGCTTCTTCTCAGTGTCTCTGACATAGGGTTTCACTGTCCCGGGAAAGTCTCTGCTAACACCCTGCAGAGCGCTGTGCCCAATCTACAGAAACGTCTTGCGGTATCTCCTACAGGGAAAGTGCCAGGAGGGAACTGTCCATCTTGTTCTCAGTGTCTCTGAGAATTGCTCTGATTATCCCTGTGACCTCTTTGCTAAGACTCTCCAGAGAGCCGTCCTCAAAACCAACACACATCTTGACATATCTCCCTCATTGATCGCAGTGTCTCCAGGAACGGCATTCAAGGAGCCAGGAACTTTTCTCCCTACACTGTCCATTGAGTTGTCCTCAAAACCAATATACATCCTGCTATATCTCCCACATGGAAAGTGCCAGGAGGGAGAAGTGGCGATTATGTTTAGACTTTCTCGGAACTGCTTCAAATCAACTAGATATCTTTGTGCTGTAAATCTCCCAACAGCCAAACGCAAAAGCAGCAAACATCTCGCTGTATGTCCCACATCCAAAGTGCCAAGAGAGAGCTTGCTCTCCCTGTCTTTGAGTACTGTTTTCACTGTCCCGGTTACCTCTTTGCTAACATTCTCTTCAGCGCTGCAGGGAAACCAGGAACCACGTGGAGAAGGCACCCACACTGAAAGTGCCTGGAGGGAACATTGGGGCTTCTTCTCAGTGTCTCTGACATAGGGTTTCACTGTCCCGGGAAAGTCTCTGCTAACACCCTGCAGAGCGCTGTGCCCAATCTACAGAAACGTCTTGCGGTATCTCCTACAGGGAAAGTGCCAGGAGGGAACTGTCCATCTTGTTCTCAGTGTCTCTGAGAATTGCTCTGATTATCCCTGTGACCTCTTTGCTAAGACTCTCCAGAGAGCCGTCCTCAAAACCAACACACATCTTGACATATCTCCCTCATTGATCGCAGTGTCTCCAGGAACGGCATTCAAGGAGCCAGGAACTTTTCTCCCTACACTGTCCATTGAGTTGTCCTCAAAACCAATATACATCCTGCTATATCTCCCACATGGAAAGTGCCAGGAGGGAGAAGTGGCGATTATGTTTAGACTTTCTCGGAACTGCTTCAAATCAACTAGATATCTTTGTGCTGTAAATCTCCCAACAGCCAAACGCAAAAGCAGCAAACATCTCGCTGTATGTCCCACATCCAAAGTGCCAAGAGAGAGCTTGCTCTCCCTCTCTTTGAGTACTGTTTTCGCTGTGCCGGTTACCTCTTTGCTAACATTCTCTTCAGCGCTGCAGGGAAACCAGGAACCACGTGGAGAAGGCACCCACACTGAAAGTGCCTGGAGGGAACATTGGGGCTTCTTCTCAGTGTCTCTGACATAGGGTTTCACTGTCCCGGGAAAGTCTCTGCTAACACCCTGCAGAGCGCTGTGCCCAATCTACAGAAACGTCTTGCGGTATCTCCTACAGGGAAAGTGCCAGGAGGGAACTGTCCATCTTGTTCTCAGTGTCTCTGAGATTGCTCTGATTATCCCTGTGACCTCTTTGCTAAGACTCTCGAGAGAGCCGTCCTCAAAACAAACACACATCTTGACATATCTCCCACATTGATCGCAGTGTCTCCAGGAACGGCATTCAAGGAGCCAGGAACTTTTCTCCCTACACTGTCCATTGAGTTGTCCTCAAAACCAATATACATCCTGCTATATCTCCCACATGGAAAGTGCCAGGAGGGAGAAGTGGCGATTATGTTTAGACTTTCTCGGAACTGCTTCAAATCAACTAGATATCTTTGTGCTGTAAATCTCCCAACAGCCAAACGCAAAAGCAGCAAACATCTCGCTGTATGTCCCACATCCAAAGTGCCAAGAGAGAGCTTGCTCTCCCTGTCTTTGAGTACTGTTTTCGCTGTGCCGGTTACCTCTTTGCTAACATTCTCTTCAGCGCTGCAGGGAAACCAGGAACCACGTGGAGAAGGCACCCACACTGAAAGTGCCTGGAGGGAACATTGGGGCTTCTTCTCAGTGTCTCTGACATAGGGTTTCACTGTCCCGGGAAAGTCTCTGCTAACACCCTGCAGAGCGCTGTGCCCAATCTACAGAAACGTCTTGCGGTATCTCCTACAGGGAAAGTGCCAGGAGGGAACTGTCCATCTTGTTCTCAGTGTCTCTGAGAATTGCTCTGATTATCCCTGTGACCTCTTTGCTAAGACTCTCCAGAGAGCCGTCCTCAAAACCAACACACATCTTGACATATCTCCCTCATTGATCGCAGTGTCTCCAGGAACGGCATTCAAGGAGCCAGGAACTTTTCTCCCTACACTGTCCATTGAGTTGTCCTCAAAACCAATATACATCCTGCTATATCTCCCACATGGAAAGTGCCAGGAGGGAGAAGTGGCGATTATGTTTAGACTTTCTCGGAACTGCTTCAAATCAACTAGATATCTTTGTGCTGTAAATCTCCCAACAGCCAAACGCAAAAGCAGCAAACATCTCGCTGTATGTCCCACATCCAAAGTGCCAAGAGAGAGCTTGCTCTCCCTGTCTTTGAGTACTGTTTTCGCTGTGCCGGTTACCTCTTTGCTAACATTCTCTTCAGCGCTGCAGGGAAACCAGGAACCACGTGGAGAAGGCACCCACACTGAAAGTGCCTGGAGGGAACATTGGGGCTTCTTCTCAGTGTCTCTGACATAGGGTTTCACTGTCCCGGGAAAGTCTCTGCTAACACCCTGCAGAGCGCTGTGCCCAATCTACAGAAACGTCTTGCGGTATCTCCTACAGGGAAAGTGCCAGGAGGGAACTGTCCATCTTGTTCTCAGTGTCTCTGAGAATTGCTCTGATTATCCCTGTGACCTCTTTGCTAAGACTCTCCAGAGAGCCGTCCTCAAAACCAACACACATCTTGACATATCTCCCACATTGATCGCAGTGTCTCCAGGAACGGCATTCAAGGAGCCAGGAACTTTTCTCCCTACACTGTCCATTGAGTTGTCCTCAAAACCAATATACATCCTGCTATATCTCCCACATGGAAAGTGCCAGGAGGGAGAAGTGGCGATTATGTTTAGACTTTCTCGGAACTGCTTCAAATCAACTAGATATCTTTGTGCTGTAAATCTCCCAACAGCCAAACGCAAAAGCAGCAAACATCTCGCTGTATGTCCCACATCCAAAGTGCCAAGAGAGAGCTTGCTCTCCCTGTCTTTGAGTACTGTTTTCGCTGTGCCGGTTACCTCTTTGCTAACATTCTCTTCAGCGCTGCAGGGAAACCAGGAACCACGTGGAGAAGGCACCCACACTGAAAGTGCCTGGAGGGAACATTGGGGCTTCTTCTCAGTGTCTCTGACATAGGGTTTCACTGTCCCGGGAAAGTCTCTGCTAACACCCTGCAGAGCGCTGTGCCCAATCTACAGAAACGTCTTGCGGTATCTCCTACAGGGAAAGTGCCAGGAGGGAACTGTCCATCTTGTTCTCAGTGTCTCTGAGAATTGCTCTGATTATCCCTGTGACCTCTTTGCTAAGACTCTCCAGAGAGCCGTCCTCAAAACCAACACACATCTTGACATATCTCCCTCATTGATCGCAGTGTCTCCAGGAACGGCATTCAAGGAGCCAGGAACTTTTCTCCCTACACTGTCCATTGAGTTGTCCTCAAAACCAATATACATCCTGCTATATCTCCCACATGGAAAGTGCCAGGAGGGAGAAGTGGCGATTATGTTTAGACTTTCTCGGAACTGCTTCAAATCAACTAGATATCTTTGTGCTGTAAATCTCCCAACAGCCAAACGCAAAAGCAGCAAACATCTCGCTGTATGTCCCACATCCAAAGTGCCAAGAGAGAGCTTGCTCTCCCTGTCTTTGAGTACTGTTTTCGCTGTGCCGGTTACCTCTTTGCTAACATTCTCTTCAGCGCTGCAGGGAAACCAGGAACCACGTGGAGAAGGCACCCACACTGAAA
Organism: Chroicocephalus ridibundus; assembly: GCF_963924245.1. NCBI lineage: Eukaryota > Metazoa > Chordata > Aves > Charadriiformes > Laridae > Chroicocephalus > Chroicocephalus ridibundus. Next base: position 56,896 of record NW_026961778.1, read on the forward strand.
GTGCCTGGAGGGAACATTGGGGCTTCTTCTCAGTGTCTCTGACATAGGGTTTCACTGTCCCGGGAAAGTCTCTGCTAACACCCTGCAGAGCGCTGTGCCCAATCTACAGAAACGTCTTGCGGTATCTCCTACAGGGAAAGTGCCAGGAGGGAACTGTCCATCTTGTTCTCAGTGTCTCTGAGAATTGCTCTGATTATCCCTGTGACCTCTTTGCTAAGACTCTCCAGAGAGCCGTCCTCAAAACCAACACACATCTTGACATATCTCCCTCATTGATCGCAGTGTCTCCAGGAACGGCATTCAAGGAGCCAGGAACTTTTCTCCCTACACTGTCCATTGAGTTGTCCTCAAAACCAATATACATCCTGCTATATCTCCCACATGGAAAGTGCCAGGAGGGAGAAGTGGCGATTATGTTTAGACTTTCTCGGAACTGCTTCAAATCAACTAGATATCTTTGTGCTGTAAATCTCCCAACAGCCAAACGCAAAAGCAGCAAACATCTCGCTGTATGTCCCACATCCAAAGTGCCAAGAGAGAGCTTGCTCTCCCTGTCTTTGAGTACTGTTTTCACTGTCCCGGTTACCTCTTTGCTAACATTCTCTTCAGCGCTGCAGGGAAACCAGGAACCACGTGGAGAAGGCACCCACACTGAAAGTGCCTGGAGGGAACATTGGGGCTTCTTCTCAGTGTCTCTGACATAGGGTTTCACTGTCCCGGGAAAGTCTCTGCTAACACCCTGCAGAGCGCTGTGCCCAATCTACAGAAACGTCTTGCGGTATCTCCTACAGGGAAAGTGCCAGGAGGGAACTGTCCATCTTGTTCTCAGTGTCTCTGAGAATTGCTCTGATTATCCCTGTGACCTCTTTGCTAAGACTCTCCAGAGAGCCGTCCTCAAAACCAACACACATCTTGACATATCTCCCTCATTGATCGCAGTGTCTCCAGGAACGGCATTCAAGGAGCCAGGAACTTTTCTCCCTACACTGTCCATTGAGTTGTCCTCAAAACCAATATACATCCTGCTATATCTCCCACATGGAAAGTGCCAGGAGGGAGAAGTGGCGATTATGTTTAGACTTTCTCGGAACTGCTTCAAATCAACTAGATATCTTTGTGCTGTAAATCTCCCAACAGCCAAACGCAAAAGCAGCAAACATCTCGCTGTATGTCCCACATCCAAAGTGCCAAGAGAGAGCTTGCTCTCCTCTCTTTGAGTACTGTTTTCGCTGTGCCGGTTACCTCTTTGCTAACATTCTCTTCAGCGCTGCAGGGAAACCAGGAACCACGTGGAGAAGGCACCCACACTGAAAGTGACCTGGAGGGAACATTGGGGCTTCTTCTCAGTGTCTCTGACATAGGGTTTCACTGTCCCGGGAAAGTCTCTGCTAACACCCTGCAGAGCGCTGTGCCCAATCTACAGAAACGTCTTGCGGTATCTCCTACAGGGAAAGTGCCAGGAGGGAACTGTCCATCTTGTTCTCAGTGTCTCTGAGAATTGCTCTGATTATCCCTGTGACCTCTTTGCTAAGACTCTCGAGAGAGCCGTCCTCAAAACAAACACACATCTTGACATATCTCCCACATTGATCGCAGTGTCTCCAGGAACGGCATTCAAGGAGCCAGGAACTTTTCTCCCTACACTGTCCATTGAGTTGTCCTCAAAACCAATATACATCCTGCTATATCTCCCACATGGAAAGTGCCAGGAGGGAGAAGTGGCGATTATGTTTAGACTTTCTCGGAACTGCTTCAAATCAACTAGATATCTTTGTGCTGTAAATCTCCCAACAGCCAAACGCAAAAGCAGCAAACATCTCGCTGTATGTCCCACATCCAAAGTGCCAAGAGAGAGCTTGCTCTCCCTGTCTTTGAGTACTGTTTTCACTGTCCCGGTTACCTCTTTGCTAACATTCTCTTCAGCGCTGCAGGGAAACCAGGAACCACGTGGAGAAGGCACCCACACTGAAAGTGCCTGGAGGGAACATTGGGGCTTCTTCTCAGTGTCTCTGACATAGGGTTTCACTGTCCCGGGAAAGTCTCTGCTAACACCCTGCAGAGCGCTGTGCCCAATCTACAGAAACGTCTTGCGGTATCTCCTACAGGGAAAGTGCCAGGAGGGAACTGTCCATCTTGTTCTCAGTGTCTCTGAGAATTGCTCTGATTATCCCTGTGACCTCTTTGCTAAGACTCTCCAGAGAGCCGTCCTCAAAAACCAACACACATCTTGACATATCTCCCTCATTGATCGCAGTGTCTCAGGAACGGCATTCAAGGAGCCAGGAACTTTTCTCCCTACACTGTCCATTGAGTTGTCCTCAAAACCAATATACATCCTGCTATATCTCCCACATGGAAAGTGCCAGGAGGGAGAAGTGGCGATTATGTTTAGACTTTCTCGGAACTGCTTCAAATCAACTAGATATCTTTGTGCTGTAAATCTCCCAACAGCCAAACGCAAAGCAGCAAACATCTCGCTGTATGTCCCACATCCAAAGTGCCAAGAGAGAGCTTGCTCTCCCTGTCTTTGAGTACTGTTTTCGCTGTGCCGGTTACCTCTTTGCTAACATTCTCTTCAGCGCTGCAGGGAAACCAGGAACCACGTGGAGAAGGCACCCACACTGAAAGTGCCTGGAGGGAACATTGGGGCTTCTTCTCAGTGTCTCTGACATAGGGTTTCACTGTCCCGGGAAAGTCTCTGCTAACACCCTGCAGAGCGCTGTGCCCAATCTACAGAAACGTCTTGCGGTATCTCCTACAGGGAAAGTGCCAGGAGGGAACTGTCCATCTTGTTCTCAGTGTCTCTGAGAATTGCTCTGATTATCCCTGTGACCTCTTTGCTAAGACTCTCCAGAGAGCCGTCCTCAAAACAAACACACATCTTGACATATCTCCCACATTGATCGCAGTGTCTCCAGAAACGGCATTCAAGGAGCCAGGAACTTTTCTCCCTACACTGTCCATTGAGTTGTCCTCAAAACCAATATACATCCTGCTATATCTCCCACATGGAAAGTGCCAGGAGGGAGAAGTGGCGATTATGTTTAGACTTTCTCGGAACTGCTTCAAATCAACTAGATATCTTTGTGCTGTAAATCTCCCAACAGCCAAACGCAAAAGCAGCAAACATCTCGCTGTATGTCCCACATCCAAAGTGCCAAGAGAGAGCTTGCTCTCCCTGTCTTTGAGTACTGTTTTCGCTGTGCCGGTTACCTCTTTGCTAACATTCTCTTCAGCGCTGCAGGGAAACCAGGAACCACGTGGAGAAGGCACCCACACTGAAAGTGCCTGGAGGGAACATTGGGGCTTCTTCTCAGTGTCTCTGACATAGGGTTTCACTGTCCCGGGAAAGTCTCTGCTAACACCCTGCAGAGCGCTGTGCCCAATCTACAGAAACGTCTTGCGGTATCTCCTACAGGGAAAGTGCCAGGAGGGAACTGTCCATCTTGTTCTCAGTGTCTCTGAGAATTGCTCTGATTATCCCTGTGACCTCTTTGCTAAGACTCTCCAGAGAGCCGTCCTCAAAACCAACACACATCTTGACATATCTCCCTCATTGATCGCAGTGTCTCCAGGAACGGCATTCAAGGAGCCAGGAACTTTTCTCCCTACACTGTCCATTGAGTTGTCCTCAAAACCAATATACATCCTGCTATATCTCCCACATGGAAAGTGCCAGGAGGGAGAAGTGGCGATTATGTTTAGACTTTCTCGGAACTGCTTCAAATCAACTAGATATCTTTGTGCTGTAAATCTCCCAACAGCCAAACGCAAAAGCAGCAAACATCTCGCTGTATGTCCCACATCCAAAGTGCCAAGAGAGAGCTTGCTCTCCCTCTCTTTGAGTACTGTTTTCGCTGTGCCGGTTACCTCTTTGCTAACATTCTCTTCAGCGCTGCAGGGAAACCAGGAACCACGTGGAGAAGGCACCCACACTGAAAGTGCCTGGAGGGAACATTGGGGCTTCTTCTCAGTGTCTCTGACATAGGGTTTCACTGTCCCGGGAAAGTCTCTGCTAACACCCTGCAGAGCGCTGTGCCCAATCTACAGAAACGTCTTGCGGTATCTCCTACAGGGAAAGTGCCAGGAGGGAACTGTCCATCTTGTTCTCAGTGTCTCTGAGAATTGCTCTGATTATCCCTGTGACCTCTTTGCTAAGACTCTCGAGAGAGCCGTCCTCAAAACAAACACACATCTTGACATATCTCCCACATTGATCGCAGTGTCTCCAGGAACGGCATTCAAGGAGCCAGGAACTTTTCTCCCTACACTGTCCATTGAGTTGTCCTCAAAACCAATATACATCCTGCTATATCTCCCACATGGAAAGTGCCAGGAGGGAGAAGTGGCGATTATGTTTAGACTTTCTCGGAACTGCTTCAAATCAACTAGATATCTTTGTGCTGTAAATCTCCCAACAGCCAAACGCAAAAGCAGCAAACATCTCGCTGTATGTCCCACATCCAAAGTGCCAAGAGAGAGCTTGCTCTCCCTGTCTTTGAGTACTGTTTTCGCTGTGCCGGTTACCTCTTTGCTAACATTCTCTTCAGCGCTGCAGGGAAACCAGGAACCACGTGGAGAAGGCACCCACACTGAAAGTGCCTGGAGGGAACATTGGGGCTTCTTCTCAGTGTCTCTGACATAGGGTTTCACTGTCCCGGGAAAGTCTCTGCTAACACCCTGCAGAGCGCTGTGCCCAATCTACAGAAACGTCTTGCGGTATCTCCTACAGGGAAAGTGCCAGGAGGGAACTGTCCATCTTGTTCTCAGTGTCTCTGAGAATTGCTCTGATTATCCCTGTGACCTCTTTGCTAAGACTCTCCAGAGAGCCGTCCTCAAAACCAACACACATCTTGACATATCTCCCTCATTGATCGCAGTGTCTCCAGGAACGGCATTCAAGGAGCCAGGAACTTTTCTCCCTACACTGTCCATTGAGTTGTCCTCAAAACCAATATACATCCTGCTATATCTCCCACATGGAAAGTGCCAGGAGGGAGAAGTGGCGATTATGTTTAGACTTTCTCGGAACTGCTTCAAATCAACTAGATATCTTTGTGCTGTAAATCTCCCAACAGCCAAACGCAAAAGCAGCAAACATCTCGCTGTATGTCCCACATCCAAAGTGCCAAGAGAGAGCTTGCTCTCCCTGTCTTTGAGTACTGTTTTCGCTGTGCCGGTTACCTCTTTGCTAACATTCTCTTCAGCGCTGCAGGGAAACCAGGAACCACGTGGAGAAGGCACCCACACTGAAAGTGCCTGGAGGGAACATTGGGGCTTCTTCTCAGTGTCTCTGACATAGGGTTTCACTGTCCCGGGAAAGTCTCTGCTAACACCCTGCAGAGCGCTGTGCCCAATCTACAGAAACGTCTTGCGGTATCTCCTACAGGGAAAGTGCCAGGAGGGAACTGTCCATCTTGTTCTCAGTGTCTCTGAGAATTGCTCTGATTATCCCTGTGACCTCTTTGCTAAGACTCTCCAGAGAGCCGTCCTCAAAACAAACACACATCTTGACATATCTCCCACATTGATCGCAGTGTCTCCAGAAACGGCATTCAAGGAGCCAGGAACTTTTCTCCCTACACTGTCCATTGAGTTGTCCTCAAAACCAATATACATCCTGCTATATCTCCCACATGGAAAGTGCCAGGAGGAGAAGTGGCGATTATGTTTAGACTTTCTCGGAACTGCTTCAAATCAACTAGATATCTTTGTGCTGTAAATCTCCCAACAGCCAAACGCAAAAGCAGCAAACATCTCGCTGTATGTCCCACATCCAAAGTGCCAAGAGAGAGCTTGCTCTCCCTGTCTTTGAGTACTGTTTTCGCTGTGCCGGTTACCTCTTTGCTAACATTCTCTTCAGCGCTGCAGGGAAACCAGGAACCACGTGGAGAAGGCACCCACACTGAAAGTGCCTGGAGGGAACATTGGGGCTTCTTCTCAGTGTCTCTGACATAGGGTTTCACTGTCCCCGGGAAAGTCTCTGCTAACACCCTGCAGAGCGCTGTGCCCAATCTACAGAAACGTCTTGCGGTATCTCCTACAGGGAAAGTGCCAGGAGGGAACTGTCCATCTTGTTCTCAGTGTCTCTGAGAATTGCTCTGATTATCCCTGTGACCTCTTTGCTAAGACTCTCCAGAGAGCCGTCCTCAAAACCAACACACATCTTGACATATCTCCCACATTGATCGCAGTGTCTCCAGGAACGGCATTCAAGGAGCCAGGAACTTTTCTCCCTACACTGTCCATTGAGTTGTCCTCAAAACCAATATACATCCTGCTATATCTCCCACATGGAAAGTGCCAGGAGGGAGAAGTGGCGATTATGTTTAGACTTTCTCGGAACTGCTTCAAATCAACTAGATATCTTTGTGCTGTAAATCTCCCAACAGCCAAACGCAAAAGCAGCAAACATCTCGCTGTATGTCCCACATCCAAAGTGCCAAGAGAGAGCTTGCTCTCCCTGTCTTTGAGTACTGTTTTCGCTGTGCCGGTTACCTCTTTGCTAACATTCTCTTCAGCGCTGCAGGGAAACCAGGAACCACGTGGAGAAGGCACCCACACTGAAAGTGCCTGGAGGGAACATTGGGGCTTCTTCTCAGTGTCTCTGACATAGGGTTTCACTGTCCCGGGAAAGTCTCTGCTAACACCCTGCAGAGCGCTGTGCCCAATCTACAGAAACGTCTTGCGGTATCTCCTACAGGGAAAGTGCCAGGAGGGAACTGTCCATCTTGTTCTCAGTGTCTCTGAGAATTGCTCTGATTATCCCTGTGACCTCTTTGCTAAGACTCTCCAGAGAGCCGTCCTCAAAACCAACACACATCTTGACATATCTCCCTCATTGATCGCAGTGTCTCCAGGAACGGCATTCAAGGAGCCAGGAACTTTTCTCCCTACACTGTCCATTGAGTTGTCCTCAAAACCAATATACATCCTGCTATATCTCCCACATGGAAAGTGCCAGGAGGGAGAAGTGGCGATTATGTTTAGACTTTCTCGGAACTGCTTCAAATCAACTAGATATCTTTGTGCTGTAAATCTCCCAACAGCCAAACGCAAAAGCAGCAAACATCTCGCTGTATGTCCCACATCCAAAGTGCCAAGAGAGAGCTTGCTCTCCCTGTCTTTGAGTACTGTTTTCGCTGTGCCGGTTACCTCTTTGCTAACATTCTCTTCAGCGCTGCAGGAAACCAGGAACCACGTGGAGAAGGCACCCACACTGAAAGTGCCTGGAGGGAACATTGGGGCTTCTTCTCAGTGTCTCTGACATAGGGTTTCACTGTCCCGGGAAAGTCTCTGCTAACACCCTGCAGAGCGCTGTGCCCAATCTACAGAAACGTCTTGCGGTATCTCCTACAGGGAAAGTGCCAGGAGGGAATTGTCGAGCTTGTTCTCAGTGTCTCTGAGAATTGCTCTGATTATCCCTGTGACCTCTTTGCTAAGACTCTCCAGAGAGCCGTCCTCAAAACCAACACACATCTTGACATATCTCCCTCATTGATCGCAGTGTCTCCAGGAACGGCATTCAAGGAGCCAGGAACTTTTCTCCCTACACTGTCCATTGAGTTGTCCTCAAAACCAATATACATCCTGCTATATCTCCCACATGGAAAGTGCCAGGAGGGAGAAGTGGCGATTATGTTTAGACTTTCTCGAACTGCTTCAAATCAACTAGATATCTTTGTGCTGTAAATCTCCCAACAGCCAAACGCAAAAGCAGCAAACATCTCGCTGTATGTCCCACATCCAAAGTGCCAAGAGAGAGCTTGCTCTCCCTGTCTTTGAGTACTGTTTTCGCTGTGCCGGTTACCTCTTTGCTAACATTCTCTTCAGCGCTGCAGGGGAAACCAGGAACCACGTGGAGAAGGCACCCACACTGAAAGTGCCTGGAGGGAACATTGGGGCTTCTTCTCAGTGTCTCTGACATAGGGTTTCACTGTCCCGGGAAAGTCTCTGCTAACACCCTGCAGAGCGCTGTGCCCAATCTACAGAAACGTCTTGCGGTATCTC